>NC_133315.1:3537419-3627086 GCF_012295235.1 Primulina huaijiensis
TTGCGAGGCTAATGGCCATTGGGGCTTGAACCACCGACCAAAATCTCTTACCAACATCCCAAGGAATGATTTGAACCATGGCTAAGGGCCCTAGGCCAGCCACCATTCGCACCATTCCAGCAACAACTCGAAAGATTCACCCGAGAGCACAAATTCTGCGCGTCGAGCATTGTTCTTGTTTTGCTGTCACGGATCGTTCCAGTGGCCATTTGATTGGCCATGGCACGATCTAGACATCTAGAGGTATGGTATGAACCGTGGTTAAGGGCCATAGGCCAACCAAGATCCACACCATCCCACCAAATTCGAAATACACATGCTGTCAAAATGAGAAGCCGAAGGGGGGCTGGGGCTGTTCTTGCACTTTTAATTAAAAACTGATGCACCATGGACCAAGCCTCCAAAAGGGCGACTTAGTCACGTCTTAGACACACTAGGGAAGTGTTCTAACCATGGCTATAGGCCCCTAGGACAGCCATGATCAAAAACCTTTCCCTTTGGCAGCAAACTGAATTTTCGAACCTCATATGGACACACATGGGGAGTTGCTGTCAATTTCGGATTCTATCATGCATGGGGCTTGTTTGAATGGACCAACATGGTCTTAATGCATCTTAATACATGTCTAAATGTCGCCTAGTGAGCCTGGAGTCGAACCATCCACCTGAAACAACAAAACAAGAGAAACCGTGAAGCTTGAAATGGAGGGGCCGAAATCTGCATGTTTATTTTTCTGAAAATTCTTGATGTGTTTCGGTTTTTACATGAAAGGATGATCATGAAACATAAAAATAATGATAGTATGACTTGATTGAAGAGTCAAGGAAAAATATATGCATGCCTGGTTTCGTTTGAAAGAAAAACGAAAAGAACGAGACGATCCGGCGCGGAGGAGGTGGAGCGCTTTCTTTTCTACCTTTCTTCTTACTCGATTTTTCTCTCCTATCTCCCACTGAATTCTCACGTTTTTTACACTCTGAAATACTCTCTAATTCGGTGATGGGGGAGGGGAAAGTGGTGGTTGGGAGAGTGAGGGAAGTGGGTGCAAAATATAGGGAACAAATCAAGACCAAGTCTCCCCCTTTTGAAATTTGAATTTTGGTTGAAAACACATAATTGTTGGGGTGTTTTGTTGGAGGCTAGGTGGCCGATTTCCTCATGAAATCTAGACTAGGATAATGCTTAATAGTTAATTAATTAAGGTTGCTAAATAAATAAAAAGGTTAGCATGCTAAAATAATAAAGAATGGGTCAAAGATGATGAGTTGGCAAGGCATTGCTTAATCATCTAGGGACCGAAATTTGGTAATTAAATGGAGGGGAATTGTTGCTTATTTACTAAATTTCTAACCCTTAAGAGCCTTACATATCCTTTAAATAATTTAGTGAACTAACCACTTAATTATGGAACTTAAATGAATTTATTTTCTACTCACCTCAAGTTGTATAAATAATTCCTTAAACCTTCATTTAACTTAAATTAACTTACTTGCTAGCTAAAATAAATTCTGAAAATGTTTTCTGAATCTTAAATTTTATCTCAAAGCTCCAACTCCAGTCCGGCCTCACTGAATTAACTGAAATGATAAAGTTAAACTACTACGTAAAATAATCAAATTTAGAAACTCATGCAATAAAAATCATTTTAATTTAAATACTAGAATTATGCATGACTTATACGTAGTCTAAGTTACGGGTTCTACAGTGGATTTGGGAAATGTAAGGAAAAAGAAATATGGGACAGCTCTTACCCAGAGGAAACCAAGAGCTATCTGCTCATCCAATTCTTGATGGGATAGTTCCCCAACCCATTCGAGGTCGGTACTCGAGAACAATTTCTTCATTAACCCAGGGCCTTCGAACCTGTGGATCCATTCAGTAAAGATTCCTAAATCTAGAGTTGGCGTGCAAGAGTTAGAGGAAAGGAAGAATGAGGGAGGAGAGTCCTCAGACTCAACCACAGGCCCTTTCTCAATAGCCGGGGTTTTCTTCGAAGATCCCCCGAGTCATTCAACATCATCAAGAGAGAAGTTCCCGAGCCCCAAGGAAGCTTTCAGCGCAAGATCGACCAACTTTTTCTTCTTTTTTTGAACAAGCTTGTCCGGAGACTCGGCGGAACCCTGCTCGGACTTCTCAGCTGGCCCGACTTTCTTCTTCTTCAAGGCATTGATCATCTCTGCACTCACCAACTTGTCGTCTGCATCGAAAGAAGACTATTAAAAACAAAACAAAAACAGAGAGGATGGGAAGTTCAGTAGCCTGAGACATACCTATGTCCTCTATTGCTTCGAGCCTCTTTTGACAAAAGCTTAAGTGACACAGAACATCATCTTGCATCAGACTCGGTGTTTAAAAACACTTAACCAACATGGTGGCCCAAAATTTTGGATCCAAGGTTCGGGCTCGAAAGAGAAGGGGTCCCGAGATGTTATTTCATCTTCCCAAGTCTTGGGGCAAGAATATTGTTACGTCTTGGGATGGGAAACAAAGAAAAAGCGGTTCGGCCATACTTTGTGAAAAGAACAATTACCACCCAATAATTGGTGATTGGTTTTCATATTGATACAAAATCGTCTGGACCTAACTTTTTTATATCTACAAATTTGAGCAGAAAGCCCATAATAATCTTAATGTTAATTTCTTTTTTAAAAGAACGGATAAAGATAGAAGGTCAATTAACAGTTCGAGGCTAACTAGCTCGGGATAACCCCGTAGTATTTACACACTACTTGAATTACCCTTGGGACAAAGAAATCTAGCTAATACCCATGTCTACTTGGTCTTTGTAGAAGGTATGATACCAAGGGGGGATTGGGGCTCAATCACTTGGTACAGGCATAGCCAACTCAAAGCCCTCAGGTAGTCCCGCTTTCTCTCTGAAAGATTCAGCTAGACCATGGTTGAGACAGGACCCGACCTCATACAACTTCAATTCATCTCCAGACAGCTAAGTTTCTAAAGCCGGGTCAACCTAAGGTGCTTCTCATAGCGAGTATCCTGATCCGAACTAGTGGTCTGATCCGGAGAGTGAGAAGAATCAGCAAACTTGGCTATCTTATTAATGGCTCGAGGATCAAGACTAGACATCTTAGGACGTGCACATAACTTACTAGGAAAAGGTACAATAGGTCCGAGCACGAGAGTTTTTTTGTCGGGAGCGAGGAGACTATTGGACAGAATTATGACAAGATAGTGAAAAAGGTCTAAAAATGAAAAAAAAAAACAAAAGAAAAGTATTTATAGAAAAATGCAAGCGATCATGGTGACATGAATAAAATTAATTAGACGACAAGAATTTAAGCGGGAATCTGAGTCATCATCTTGAGATGCGGAACCGACACAAGAAATAAACAGTCGCCACTTAGCGACGGTTTATCATAATCCATCGCTAATCTTTTACGTATAATAAAAAAATTAATTTTATAATTTAATAAATCTACCAAAAAAATCTTACAAACTAAGGTAATAAAATTCATAATGTTAACTAATATTTACAAATTTACCAAGAATTGAAACGAAAAAACTTACCCTAAGTCGAAACTAAAATCGTCTGAGAGAGAGGAATTTTTCATGTGGAGGGAAATGGTCCGAAAACGCGGATATTTATAGACAATTTGCGACGGTGTTAGGTTAAACCGTCGCTATTAGCGACGATTGTCTATTAAACCGCGACGGGTTAACCAAAAGTCATCGCTATTAGCACGATTGTTTAATATACCGTCGCTATTAGCGACGGTTAAGCTAAAGTCGTCGCTAGTAGCGACGGTTGTTTAATAAACCGAACGATTTATAAAACCGTTGTCTTTGAATCCGAAAAAAAGCTAAAAGACAACGGTTTTAGAAAACCGTTGTCGTAGACACATCAAAGACAACGGTTTTTAAGAAACTGTTGTCTATTAGCGGGTTTTTTTAGGCTACGACAATGATTTTTGTTGAAACCATTGTTAAAAGAAAAAAGACAACGGTTTTAATAAAAAACAATTGTCTTTGATGTGTTGTTGAAGGCATATTTTCTTGTAGTGGGAGTATCCTGACCCGAACTGGTGGTCTGATCGGGAGAGTTGGAAGCATCAGCAAACTTGGCTATCTTATTAATGGCTTGGGGATCAAGACTAAACATCTTAGGACGTGCAGATAGCATACTAGGGTAAGGTACAATAGGTCTGAGCACAAGAGTTTTCTTGTCGGGAGCGAGGAGACTATTTGAAACGTCCCTTACCTCTTACTTTAATTAAATAATACTAGAAATTATTTTTTCATAAAGATCGAACCATACCGAAACATAAATCCATATTTAAAAAAATCGGAATTTGCGGTAAAAATTCATAAATCATCAATCATAAAAGCATACATCAATCATACGAAATTGTGAGCCTAAACTTTTAAAAACGAAACATAAATCTCTCTTCAAAATAATCCTCAAAATATTAATCAAAACTTTGATTATCATAATATTGTGGAAAACGTAAGGTCTTCGGGAGTTTACTGTCATGCCCGATCCACTCAAGCGTCGGAGCCTCCCTCAACATCATCTTCACCTGGGACCATTCAAACCTAGTGAGTCTAACGACTCGGCACGTCCAAACCATACGTAATGAGTAATACATATATATGCACATGCATCTTTAAAAGAATACTTTTAATAAAATAAGCTGAAATAAAAACTCGTAAACATATAAACATTTTCTTAAATCATTTATACACATAATAGCATAAAGTATTTCCTCATCATAAATCATTTTATTGAAGTTTGATCTTTGAATGTGACTATCCTTTATCCTCTGTACGATTGATCAATCTATAAACCATGGTACCTGATGGCGGGGCATCAGCAACTTTCGTCACTGGGCCCTAGCTTAAAATTAAGTAAGTTCACCACCACTTCTTAAGACAGATACCCCACAAATCTTCTGAGTCTCAGTCAATTCACATCCTTCAAAACATTTTTCCTTTCTTTTTATTTATAATATTTCATATCCTCCACAAATCGTAAAATAAGCATTTTCGAGAAAATCGTTCAATTGTAGCATTTATCGTAAAAATACCATAAATTAACCATAATCATTTTAAAAATCATTTAAATTGTATTATGATCCCTCGGGACACTGCTAGGACATTCGAACTACCCGGGACGTTAAATGACCATTTTACCCTGGACCCCAAACTTCCCATTTTTAACTTTTCCTATGTTTCTTGACTCGAGCCTATCCCGAACCATCATATAACCTTATTTTTTACTTCTACTAATTTTCTTAAACTTAAACCCGCGCCCTTCGATTTATTCTACTTAATCGCTAAACTGTAATCTCGTTTGTAGCCCGAATTGACTCCAACTTAATAACTTTTTCCCAAACTCAAACCACGATTTATTAGACCCTAGTCCACCCTCATGAGCCACGGTCCAGCCCACAGAATACCAGCCTTGACCCTATGAACCATCTGAACCCATCCATGACAATCGGCCCTTTGCATCCGCGCTTCCACCGAGCCCAACTGAACCCTCACGCTTCCCTATCATTCTACCCTTGTTTCTAGTCATGCTAGGACTCTCTAGGACCATAACTCGACCCAACACAAGGCCTTGATCACTTCTTGAAGCCCCCACGCAGCCTCCCCTCGCAAGTGCCAAAACCGAACCCAACACATGCAATACATCCTAACCAAGGTTCAGCGCTTTCCCCTCTCGTTCCAGCCCTTTTCTAACCTACATGGTACTCTCTTTAGGACTTCTAAACGCATATACCTTTTTCTTAATGGCAGCGAGTCCCTAGGAATCATAACACTACTCAAACATGCATTAAACACTTCGAAACTTTAAAATAAATTATTCAAAACGTTAGTAAAACTTGTTCATCATGTTTCTTCATTCAAAATATCATAAACATGCATAATATGGTTTGAATGATGCAAGAAAAAGGGTTTAGAATGTTCTTTTACGTTTAAAACGCTCGAAATACGATTATTGGTGCGGTGGAACGTCGTCGACAAAAACCATCCGAAAACCCACCTTAGGATGCAAGGGAGTCGGGTAATTGTTGCTGGAAGGAAGAACGAGGAAGAAAATCGAAGAACGAATGGAAAAAAAAAATTCAGAATTCCCTTGGCTAGCTACCTTGGTTCGGCCGTAGGTCCTCACTTTCAATTTACGTAAATTGTGTTGGTCTTTTGGTGTGTGTGTGTGTAGGGTTTTAGGGTCTAATTATTTTTTAAAAAAACAAAAAAGCTTCTAAATTACTTAATTAATCGTCTTAATCAACCATAGTTTTTAATTAATAAATTAGGTCCATTAAGATTAATAAAATTATTTGGCCTCAAATTAAAAGATTTAAAAAAATACCTATTTCCAAAAATCCTTTATAAATTACTGAAAATTCCTTGCTTCCACTAATTAATTTAAATTTGACATTAAAAATGATAAAATTCTTAGATTATTTAAAATAAATATTTTTTTAACTAAAAATAAAAATTTAGCTTTTAAATCTTTAATACCTTAATCGTCTCCGATCCTCCGTTCATGGCCAACCACTAATATCGCCTGAAAATCTTTAAATTATGAAAGCAAGCAAAATTACACAATTAATCTTTTAGTCAATCAAAATATATCATTCATGCATTTAAAATAATTTAATTAAAATAATTTGGCAATTAAAATTTTCATGGATGTGGTTTACGTAACCGGATTTTTGGACGTTACACTATTGGACAAAATTTTGGCAAGAGATCGAAAAAATTCCTGAAATGAAAAAAGGATGCAAGTATTTATAGAAAAACGCAAGCAATATTCAAGGTGACATAATTAAGATTAATCGGACGACAGGAATTGATGCGGGAATCTGAGCCATCATCTTTGGAAGTGGAACAGACGCAAGATCTTGGTCGTCTTCGTGCACATCCAATGGTTGAAGACGAAATGACACATATCGATGTTTTGATATGCAAAGATCTCAATCACAACAGCCCATTACCTTCCGATTCAACGGTTCGGATGAACCCTAGCAAATGCAAATTAACTTGAGGAAACACAATTCAGAAACAATTGGATTTTCACGGGCCGGGTCAAATGGAACAAATATTTGGTATAAAATTCATACTTCTTTTATACCAAAGAAGGGGAGGTACTATGAATAGCTCCATAATTCTGAACCAACCCAGACTAGAGATAAGCTGACCTGATTGGTGTCGCGGCCCATTAGCCAAAGTAAAGGGCCCATATTGAATCCAATTAAGATTAGAGAGTCACTTGGAGTCCAACTCGTGACCCCCTGCTCGGGGATGGATAGAGCAAAATAGGTGCTGAACATCTGAGCATATTTTGGTAGACCAACCAAATTATGGAAGTGTCAACTAGAAGGTGATAGAACCCGCCCTGATCATGCATGCCCGAGTGAATCACCTCAGCTTGGGAGTAATTCCTCGTTAAAGAGCTGGTCAAGCAGCCGACCCAAATATACACCAACCCGAACTCAGACAAGTATGGCAGTGAATCAAGTTCTAGCCATATAAAACACTTGAATAAATCTTTTGTGATAAAAAAAATCCCGAGGAATTCGGGATATACCATTCAAATTCATAAATCACCAAAGATAAGATAAGAGCAGCATAAATCTGATATTCAAGGTAACTTGTTATACTAGAATTCTTACCATACACGTTCCTTAGTTGCAACTCAGTAAACATCAAGTATTTTCTATGGTTTCATTCATTCACTCGTTATTTGCACAAGTACTATTATATTCACATTCTTAAGTTCGGTCTCCAAACTGATTTAAGCAATAAGAGTTCCTGCATCAAAAACACTTTTGGTGTCCTCTAACGTTTGTTCATTTGCGTAGGATCCAGCTCGGCTACAATTAGCACGGCCATATTCAGGTCGTCCTCTAACGTTTGTTCATTTGCGCAGGATCTAGCTCAGCTACAATTAACTCGTCCATATTCAGGTCGGTCACCTCCTGACCCAGACATCTTTGTCGGATAGTATAAAACTACAAGGAACGTTAAGTATTTGACTCACCAAAAATAGAACCCAAGACACGTGAAGTTTTTGGTATCATCAAATGCAAAAAAAAAAGTATTTTATCTTTATTGAGGTTTGGATTGAGTACATTTTGGTGTTAGAGTAGATGCCCTGCAAGCCAACGGTTGGCTAGAGAATTTATTGACTCAACTGTAATAAACAATCTTTATTTTAATATAATTTAACTTTTCATGCTTTGTTATTTCTTTATCTGTATACCCATGTGAACAACATAGATAAAGACATTGATTATACTTTAATACAAATGAATCGTAATTCGATGTTGAAACTCATTTGTAAACACTGTATAATCTAAATTCATTCCTAGTCGATTCAGCCGCCTAAAACATGGATAATGGTCGCTTGAGCTCGAGACTAGCATCTGCGATGTTGTGTACCACGTTACTTGGTAAGGGCATAGAGATGTCCAAACATACAGATGGGTTGTCATATGATGATTATACCGAACAACCCTCCCTCAGACTTTCCAAGTGGTTATCATTCATCGAGAGGATAAATACGTGGTTATGATTGTACACCATTAGTCCTTATGACCTGGGACAACACTGAGGCTTTATATGTTAGGGTTGTGCTTTGGCTCGTTTACCGGCTCTAGGAGAGCCATCAGGTGGCGAGATTGGGTACAATTGCAACACATATATGAGCCAGTGCATTGTAGTCGGGGATTCACTGCTCACCTACGGGTGTGGATCTCCTATGTGATCTGATAAAATAATAGTGCATGGAATCTCTGGCCAGAGTATGAGATGTACGTTGGGGAAAGAGTTCTCCAGTAGTACATGCGATGCCACTATTTATATGTGTCACATAGTTATCGAATTATTATGCAACCCTCGATGAACCATTGGTTGAAGATTCGATCGGGATATATGAGATGAAAGGACCGTACTGTACGTTAATCATAATCGACTTGTTCTTGCAGGCACTATCAGTGATACCTAGGAAATCATGGGGCGATGCTACTAGACACTCTTACCATGGTTCGATGAGTTTAATCAGAAATATGATTTCTGACATTTCTCATGATCAATTGTTGATACATAGAATAGGGCAAATAATGGTAAGTCCGAATAAAAGATTATGTCCTGAATCACAAGGAGTTGTGAACTCACTGCTAGTTGTATCCCTGAACCAATGAGGGTCATACAAGCACTGGATCGTTTGTTCCCTTGAGAGAATAAATTCAAGGAGTTGAATTTATATTATGAAATAAGAAATTCAAGGAGTTGAATTTATGAGATAGTAAATTCAAGAAGTTGAATTTATGAAATTTGGAGGGAATAAATTCAAGGAGTTGAATTTATAAAATTTGAGAATTTAATTTATTAAACTCAAAAGTTGAGTTTATTAAATATTAAATTTTAGAGGTGATAAATTCAAGGAGTTAAATTTATAATTTAAATATTAAATTCAAATATTGAATTTATGATGGATTTAATTTATTAAGCTCAAAAGTTGAGTTTATTAAATATTAAATTTTGGAGGTGATATATTCAAGAAGTTGAATTTACAATTTAAATATTAAATTCAAATGTTGAATTTATAAGGGATTTAAATTAAATGTAATGGGTATATGTATAATGAGTTTGTAGTAGTACAAGACCACCATACATATTATTAAGGTTCTTAATTGGACTTTAAAATATTAATTAATTAATTAAACTAGTTGGACTAGAATAATTAATTAATTAAGCCCATTAAGTGTTTAATTTAATTAATGAGCCCTAAGCTTATATATATGTGTATTAGGCTTAGGGTTAAAAACAATTCATTCACAATTTTTGAAAAAACCCTAGCCTTCACACTTTGGAATTTTGAAATTCCCCTCTCCTCCTCTCCAAAATTCGGCCACTTCTCTTCGGGGAAAAGTTTGAGCAGTCTCTCATACTTTGATCTCCAACGTAAAATCGCTTCTAATTTTTCTAGTGCAAATTAGAAGAAGAACAAATCATCTAGTCGTGGACCTGAGTAGAAGAATAAAGAAAGGAGTTTCTGAATAACGTTCGTAGGGAATTCATCAAGAGCTATATCCGTCAACCCCGGATTAGTTGGTGCCAAGTGAAATTATTCACCAAAAGTATAATTCTTTTACATTCTGTGAATGTTTATTTATAAAACCATACGACCAAATGTATAATTCTTTAACATTCTATGAATGTTTATTTATAAAACCATACGAGTGCCTAAAAAAATATATTTTGATTGTCAAAATAAAATAAAAATTTTAAAACTTCCGCTGCGTTTGCGCACGAGAAAACCGAGATCCAACACTTGATCTCAACTCATATCAGATTCAGCACTGTCCAAGTCCACGTTTGCATCGAGTGGGGACGAGTTTGTGGGCGTCCTCTATTTAATAATCAAGATAACTTATTATACACAATATTTTTTGTGTTTTCTGATGAAACTTAATTGCCATGTATTTCTTCCAATTAATTAAAATCTATTTACTACGATCACATGCATACATAAGGCGTGTGTTCATAGAGTTTGATGGAATTAAAGATACTTACACAAAATCACGCACCCAATTTATTGTTGGAAGTTGAGAAAGTACGTGTTTTTCAAAGTTTATAAGGTCCCATTAATGTGCAACTTTGGCCAACCCCTCAACTCTCACACACACACACACACACACACACATATATATATATATACACTTGGTGTTCCATTCAAATTTCTCATATCAAAACATTACTTAAAATTCACATAGAACTTTGCACTATAATTCCTCAGATCCCTTTCACTTCATTTCTAATTTCTTTCTTCTACGAAAAAAACCCAAAAATTTCTCCAATTTTAGAATATGGATCTTTTTCTTATGCTATGGTATTCTCTTCCTTTTCTACCTCTTATATTCGTTATTTGGCAAATTCTTGATAGGAAAAGGGGCCAAGATTGTTACTTGTTAGACTATGAATGTTACAAGTCAACCGACGATAGGAAGTTAAGCACGAATTTTTCTGGAGAAATCATTCTCCGAAGCAAACAACTTGGCCTCTATGAGTACAAATTCCTTCTACGAGCCATAGTTAGCTCTGGCATAGGCGAGGAAACTTATGCCCCGAAAATGGTGTTCGATGGTCGAGAGGCAACTCCGAAGCTAGAAGATGGGCTTGTCGAGATGGATGAGTTCTTTTTAGTGAGCATCGACAGATTGTTCAAACGTAGTGGTATCTCTCCTTCTGAAATCGACATCCTGGTTGTGAACGTATCGATGCTTGCCTCAGCCCCTTCTTTGGCTTCAAGAATCATCAATCTATACAAAATGAGAGAAGACATCAAGGTGTACAATATAACCGGGATGGGATGTAGCGCAAGCTTGATATCCATTAACATAGTTCAAAGCATATTTAAGACTCGGGAAAACATGAAAGCCCTCGTTGTAACATCAGAGACTTTGAGCTTAGGCTGGTACAACGGAAACAATAGATCGATGATTCTTGCTAATTGCTTGTTCAGAATAGGAGGGTGTGCCATGATTTTGACAAACAAAACATCCTACAAGCACAAGGCGATGCTGAAACTCAAGTTTCTTGTGCGAACCCATCATGGTGCAAAAGACGAATCCTACGAAGCTTGCGTACAGAAGGAGGATGACAAGGGTTTCGTCGGCTTCCACCTCGACAAGAGTTTACCGAAGGCTGCTACACGAGCATTCGTCGATAACCTTAAACAAATCGCGCTGAAAATACTCCCGGTCAAGGAGCTTCTCCGATTTGCCATGCTACTGATACTCAAAAAGATGAGTCACAAATGGGAAAAAGCCGGTTCTATCCCAAAGCCGACGATCAACTTCAAAGAAGGGGTTGACCACTTTTGCCTCCACACCGGAGGAAAAGCCGTGATCGATGCCATCGGACAGAGTCTAAATCTGAGCGAGTACGATGTCGAGCCAGCACGAATGACGTTGCATCGATTCGGAAACACTTCAGCGAGCAGTATTTGGTATGTTTTAGCATACATGCAAGCTAAGAAAAGGCTTAAAAGAGGTGAAAAAATATTGATGCTTGCATTTGGAGCCGGATTCAAATGCAACAGCTGCTTGTGGGAGGTGTTGAGGGATTTGAATGATAGGACTGTTTGGGAGGATTGCATCGAGAGTTATCCACGCAATAATTTGACAAATCCATTCCTGGAGAAATATGGATGGCTTCAGAACGAGGATCCCGAAACTTTTCATGTTCCCGATGGTTATGAGATACATAAATGAGTTTTTTTTAATATTTATTAAAATGGTTGTTTAGCTAAGTTTCAAGGGTGTCACTTTCTTTTTACTTATAAATATGACCTCGATGGTACGTAATATTCTAGAAGGATAAAAGCAGATATATATACATGGATATCTATTCCATTGTTACAAGTGCGCGCAAGTTGTACACGATCGTTTGGACCATAGATTTCATGTCTGTGTAAGGAAAGTTCTTTTTTTTTTTGTGTTATTTATCTGTTCTTTAGTCTCTTTCAAAAGAAAATTGCGTGCGTACAAGTTTATGAAAGTAACATTGTCTCTCTTTCTCAATGTCATGTGATCGTTCATTTTCCCACGAGGGGTCATCATCCGAAATAGACGCAGTGCAGAGAAATGGGCCCAATAATAAGCATTTTCCATCTTTCTCGGGTAGCTTTTTTAATTGCATGTCTGCAAGGTTACGTCGAAAATTGATCATATTCTGTCGAATAAGTCTAAAACATAGAAAAAATTGATTATATCACGTCGAATGTTAGAGTATATGCTTGACGAACTAACTTGTGGTTTGAGTTTTATTGACTCTTGTGTAAAGACAATCTTTAATTTAATAATATATTATGATTTTAAAAATTTATGCCATTTACATTATCTGTATATACATGCAAGAGGCATGAATTAACTTCTTGAAGATACAATAAGTATCATAGGTCTGTCTCTCAATGTAAGATCATTAAATTCATTAGGAAGTGTAATGTATATTTTTAACCGATTTCTAGTCGATTCACCAGCCAAAAATAAGGATAAAGGTCTTTCGAGCATAAGAATAACATCTGTAATGTAAACAGCATGTTTCATTGGTAATGACATTGAGATGTCCATTATATAGATGGGTGATTATTTGATGATCCACTAAACAACCATCGATCAGACTTTACAAGTGGTTATCACTTATCGAGTTGAATAGTCCGCGGTTATATTTGAACATTATTAGTTCTTTGACTCAAGACAACGTGCAAGCTCTACGTACTAGCATGGACTTTGATCAGTTTTCCAACTCCATTAAGGGTCATCATGTGGCGAGGTTGGATATATTTTCGAAATACGTAGGAGCCAATTCATTGTAGTCGGGGATTCAACGCTCACCTGCGGGTGAAGTTATCCTATTTAATCTAATGAGTTAATAATGCAAGGAATAATGGGCCAGAGTAAAACATTTATGTTTTGTTAAGTTATTTCCTCAATTGCACATATAATGTCATTGTTATTACTCAAAGATACATCACATCTTTGTCAAATTTATTTGCAACTCTTGATATACCAATTGTTGCATATGATATATGAGTTAAAGGGACTGTACTTTACTGTTGGAACTTTTCAAGTTCGCAATCTTTGCTTAATTTTGATGTTAACAAAACTTGTTATTTTGTTTCTAATAATCTACCTTAAGTGCGCAGCATCTGAAATAGTCGAAACTGAAGCGATCGAGATGCTAACTGAAATCGCTTACTGATCGCACGAACTGACCAGTTAAACTGATGAATCGTAAGAGCAGTTCAACTGATAAAGAGTCCATCTGACCAGTTCAACTGAATCAGTGAAATCAGTTAAGCTGAAGAACCAACTGATTTCATCTCACCGCAACAAGACCAGTTCAGAACTTCAGTTAGGAGCAATCAGTTGCAGATCACAACAAGCTTACTTAATGGATTACAGCTGTGCGCAAAGGTACAAAAGCAATTGCACTATCACAGTATAATCATGAACGTTGCATCAGAAGCTTAAAGCCAAAAGTTCCGGAATGGATTCAAAAGAACAAATTCAAAATGCAACGGATACAATAATTGAGCCTCACTGTACGATCAAGCTTTGCGCCTATAAATAGAAGATCAGTGAAGACTCAGTAACAACGAAATATACACAGTGTGGCTAAAAGAGAGAATACAACAAAGAAGAATGGCACGCATATTGCATATCAGCTTACAAGAAGCATTACGCCCAGTTGTGAGGGAACACTTCAAAGTAAGGATGGAAATGGGTAGGGTATGGGTCGGATTTCATACATCCATCCCCATACCCATTTATTAAATTCATCCCCATACCCATCCCCATACCCATCAGGTATTGAATTTCATCCCCATCCCCATATCCATCGGATTATCGGATACTCATACCCTACCCAAATACCCAATTATCATATACAATTGAATTTTTTCAATTTTATGATTAAATGTATTGAAAACTCCGAAAATCGTGGATTGACTGATGAATCTTTAATAGAAATAAATATATTTATTTATTTAAACGGGTATTCTGGTCGGGTGTGGGTTGGATTATATCAAACCCGCCTCCATATCCGAACCCGAAAATCCCCATACCCGATTACCCAATTATTTAATCGGGTCTAAAAATCCCTCCATACCCTCTTCTATTCGGGTCGGGTATCGGATCCTCCAACGGGTTCGGAGGAAATTGCCATCCCTACTTCAAAGTTATATCAGCTTAAATTAGAAGTTTATTTCCCTCAGTGTGTGAGAACACTTTCGGGTAGTGTTCATTGTTCAGTTCTCACACACACGCACACACACCCCACCACCCAAATTACAGTCTTGCACAAAGACAATAAACTTGTGTATGTAGTCTTTGACACACAGACGTTAAACAAGTGTTGGCTGGAAGGTGCTGCCTTCAGTCTAGACTAGGAGTTCAGTTAGGCAGTGAGTAAGTCCTAAGCTGTGTAGGATTTGTACAAGGTGTTGTATAAATCTAAGTCTTCTAACGTATCCTACCCGTGCAGGTAGAAGGGGTGACGTAGGAGCAGTTGAAGTCTCCGAACATCCATAAACATATCCTGTGTCTTTTAACTGTTTAACTGCTTGTTTTGTTCTTAACTGATTTGATCAATTCAGTTGATATCAGTTCAGTTCTGTCCATAACTGAACTGATATAAGCTCTAACTGATTTTCCCGTAAATTCAGTTCTTCAGTTGCACAGTATATAAAACATATCAGTTTTCTTAACAAAGGATTATTTCAAGTGTTTTCCGCTTGGTATAATACCAAACTTTATCTAATTCATCGATGTATACATTCTTAGAACACGAGCTATTGCAGCTCATTGATTTATTGTGTTGAAGCACCCCTAATGTGCCGAGCACACGATCCGTCATTTACGATAATCATAATTTAAGGTTCTTGCAGGCACTATCAATGATACCTATGGGATCCTCGTGCGATGCTACTATACGCTCTTATCATAATCTGATGAGTGCAATCAGACTTGAGTTCTGACATTCTTGATCAAGTGGTTGATAAAAAGAATTGGGCGCCTAATAAAATTGAGCGCGAATAAGAACAAATAATGTTATGAATCACATAAAGTTGTGAACTCACGACTAGCTGTATATCTGAACTATTGAGGGTCAAACAAGTATTCGATTTTGTGTTCCCGTCGAGATATTATAATTTAAGGAGTTGAATTTGACGACTACTGTTTGATGGATATTAAATAGATTCTTGTAAAGTATTTTAAAAGTTGATTCCATGATTGAAAGTTGTGGGAGTTATCTTAACTACTAATTAAATGAGGATAGTGGAACTTCTTTTTTTAGTTAAGAAGTTCACAAAACCGACAGCTGTCAAAAATGGGTCAGTGGAAATTTTCGACCTAATGGGATTCTAATTAAAGACTCATAGTATTATTCCATCATTCCATAAAAGTAATAGATATAACATTGGATGTCATATTTTAGATGCTAGAATTTTCTTCTGCCTCCCTTAGCAAAAATCGGTCAACACCTTTCTAAAAAGCCCACGGTCGCGACTCCAGAGCATCACCATGCCGCAGCCTCGATGCGCCGCACTGTCCTCGAATTTTAAAATTCCGACAATCTAATCTCGATACAAATTTCGTGTAGATTTCTAGTGTAGTCTACAATAAGAACATGTCTCTGATCGTGGCTATGATTAAGGAGGCTGAAGAAAGTTCGTAGTAATTTACAAGAAAAGCTATTACCGTCTAAACAACGGGATAGTTGGATCCGACATTAAATACAAAAATTTAAATTAAATTAAACTCTCTATGAAAGTTTAATTAAATCATATGATGCTCAAGAACGTTTTAAACGTCAAAACAAAAATTTTAAAACTTCTATTGTGTTTTTTGTGTGAGGAAATGGTACGTCAATGGTGGTATGAGAGCCAAGTTTCTAAATTGTATGATTCATTTTGCTTATTGTGTAAATCATATTGAGCTTTTGTTTCTAAATGCTTATGAAAATCTTTCAGAAAATTGCAGTGCCTAGAAAATTTGATTTTCAAAAAACCAAAAAAAATTTATTGTTCTTCTTGGAAAAGTTCCGAGCGGCGGGTAGTGGGCATCACTGCCTCTTGCTCGCAGTGTTGCCTAGCACAAGCAGCATACTTTCTCTGCTGTCTTTTAAAAAAAACAAGCAGATGACCGTTGTCGGCTGCCCTAGTTGATCGAGCATCGGGCGGGCACATGAGCAGGGTGCCCATCTCGAGCAACCCTGCCCTTCGAATGGGCTGTTTATGAATTGGGCCCACGAGGTGATTTTTTTAATTTTTCAAAATTTTAGGTTAAATTGATATTTTATAGAATTTTCTTATAAATTGAATAATTAACAATTATGTTATCAATTATTTATTGTGAAATGTGTTTTACAATATTTTTTAATTAATAATAAATTAATTGGATAATTAACTAAAGGTGTTTATTGAATTTATTAATTTATTTTTAATCATGGCATTTAGAAATAAATTAATATGAAACATGATTTTATGATAATATGTGATATTATGGTTTTAAAATAATATTTGATATTATACAGTAAAAGGATGATCGAGAGTCAAGATTAATTTACTAAGTGTATGTTATGATATTTTACATATTGTAATTTTTTAATTATTTGATTGTTATATAAAGTGGGTTTGGTTTATGGTCTGTTCTCGCCACTTAAATTTGTATCCCTATATGCTATGAAAATTTAACGTAAAAATTAGATTTAGTGGGAGATCAATATTTGAAGATGGTGGACTCAGATCCTCAAGAGTTTTGAAAATCAAAGACATGTAAAATATTAGAAGCTGATGTAGTATTGTACTTGCATATATGCATTTACCTAGGTCTTGGACTTGGATCTATATTTGGCACATATGGATCAATTAGCTATCGGTTATCGATAATCCTTTATTATTTTTAATGCATGTAATATATTATAAATAATCAATATGTGCGTTATTATTAATATAATAACAAGCATTGCATGAATCCGACAAACATACAAACAAAGTTTCTATGCTTAATAAAGATGAATTTTCTTGTTTATTGGCTAAAGATATTTGTTATATTTACAAGAATGAAGATTTAATTGGAACAGGTAAATTACAAAACGATTACTATAAATTAAAAATAAAAAATATCCCAACTTACAATGTCCAAGTGAATACGATTTCAAAAACAAACAAAAGAAAACAAGATATTCTAAATTAGACACATTTGTGGCACGTTAGGCTAGGACATATTTCTCAAATAAGAATGCACAAGTTAGTGTGAGATGGTATATTTGAATTTTTAAACATTAACTCTCTTGAAACATGTTAGTTCAATCTGAAAAGAAAAATGACCAAAGCATATTTCCTAAGGAAAATGGAGCATACGAATAATCTATTGGATTTGATCCATATAAATTTGTGTGGCCTGCTAAGTATTAGCACGAGATATGAGCAATATTACTTCATTACCTTTACTGATGACTTCTCGAAGTATGAGTATGTGTATTTAATGAAATACAAGTCTATATCCTTTGAAAAGTTAAAAGAACTCATAAATGAAGTAGACAAACAATTAAGAAAGAGTATTAAAACGTTTTCATCCAATTGAGGTCGATAATACTTCTCAATATTACCTTAAGTATCTCACATTAGACCCCACATGCTACACCCCAGTTGAATGGTGCGTTAAAACGTTGTAATCGGTCATTGATGGATGTGGTTCGATATGAAATAATAGAACCCACACCCCAACAGTCAGTTGAAAAGATACAAGCACCTAGAAGATCTGAAAGGGTCTCAAGGCCACCTAAAAGGATGAGTCTACTTTTCAAGAGGGCCAAGATGAGCCTATTCATGGATATGATCCAAGAAACTTTAAAGAAGCATTATAGATGTCAATTCATCCAAATAACTTGAAGCCATACAGTCCAAGGTGGACTCCATGTATTCAAATAAAGTGTGGTCCTTAGTAGATCTACCTGAGAAAATTATTCTCATAGAAAGCAAATAGATTTACAAAAGGAAACTTGAGACGGATGTAAAGGTAATGATTTTAAAAGCAGTATTGTTAGCAAAAAGATATACTAAAAAGCAAGGTATTGACTATGAGGAAACTTTTTATCTAGTCTCAATGTTCAAGTCCATTAGGATATTGCTAGTCATATCAACATGATATGACTATGAAATATGGTAGATGGATATGAAAACAACTTTCCTTAATGTTAACATTAAGAAAGAGATTTAGATTTCTCAACATGAAAAATTCACATCAGTAAGAAGTGAGCATAAAAAATGTAAAATTCAGATATCTATCTATGGACTCAAACATCCATCGAGGAGTTGGAACCTCATATTTGACAGCACAATCAAAGAGTCTGACTTTGTTAAAAATCCTGAGGAACCATGTGTATACAAGAAGGTTACTGATAGTGCAGTGAGATTCCTAGTTTTTATGTTGATGAATACTACTCATTGAGAAAAATGTATGGATGTTGCAGCCAACTAAAGTATGGTTGTCTAATAAATTCTTAATGAAGGATATGGGTGAAGTATTCTATATATTAAGAATATAGATTTATAGGAAAATATCACTCAATCCAATTATATTAATACCATATTGAGGAGATTCTCTATGGAGGAGTCCAAGAGAGGATACCTATCAATGTGTCCAAGACTGATAAAGAGATATAAATCATGACTCACATTCCATATGCATCTGCCATTGACAGTATTATGTTTGGTTTGATATCTACTAGGCCTGGTATTGCATTTACACTGCGTACTGCAAGCAAATATTAGCCGAATCCAGGTCCATTGCATTGGAAGGTCGTGAAGAATATTCTTAAATACTTGAGAATAACTAAGAATTTTATCATGATTTACGGGAATGGAGAATTAAAATTAGAAGGCTATATTGATTCTAGCTTCTAATCAGATATGGATTATTCGAAATCAACCTCAAGAATTGTATTCAAGCTCAATGTTGGTGATGTCTCTTGGAAGAATTCGAAGAAAGACACCACAATAGATTCAACAACCGATGCCAAATATATAGTTGCATCAGCTGTAACAAATTTGGCAGTTTGGATGAGGTATTTCATTCAAGAGTTAGGTGTCATTCTTCAATAAATTCATCCAGCAATCCGAATATATAATGAGGTAGTTCCACATAACCTGAGATATTTTGGGAATATGAGATATATCAGTAGAGAGATTCACTTTTGCAGATAACGTTGATGATCTACTGACAAATCCCCTTGTAGTACCATTTTTTAAAAATCATCATGAAGCAATGGGTTTGAGATCAATGAATAGTTGGCTATAAGGCTAGTGGGAGAAAGTTAGAGTAGGTGCCTAGAGAGCCAACTTGTGGCTTGAACTTTATTCACTATTATGTAAAAACAACATTTATTTTAATAATATTTTATGATTTTATCTAATTATGATATTTAATTAATCTACATACCTATGTAAGCTATATAGATAAAGTTCTTGAATATAAAATAAGTACCATGAGGTTTGCCTCTCAAAGTAAGATCGTGAAACTAATTAGGTAATGTACTGTATATTTTAAATTTATTCCTAGTCGATTCAGCAGCCTAAAATAAGGATAAAGGTCGTTTAATCTTGAGACTAGCATATGTGATGTAAATATGATGTTTCATTGGTAAGACCATGGAGATGTCAATTCATACATATGGGTGATCATTTGATGATGCACCAAACAACCATCCTTAGAGATTTCCAATTGGTTATCACTTATTGAGTGAAATAGTTTGCGGTTATGATTGTATATCATTAGTCCTTTGACACGGGACAACGTAGAAGCTCTACGTACTAGCATACACTTTGATCCGTTTACCGAATCCATTGAGGTCATGAGGTGACAAGGTTTGTTGTATTTTTGAAATACGTAAAGTCAATGAATTGTATTCGGAGATTCACCACTTAACAACAAGTGAAGATATCTTATATGATATGATAAGTTAATAATGCAAGGAATCTCTAACCAGAATAAGACATGTGTATTTTGGAAAGGTGTTTCCTCAGTAGCACATATCCTATCACTATAATTACTCAAGGAAACATCACATTGTTTTCAAATTCATTTGCTACTCTTGATATACCAATGATTGCAAATTCAATCGGGATATATGAGTTGAAGGGACCGTCTTGTATGCTAACAATAACTTAACGTTATTGCAGGTACTATCAGTGATACCTAGGGGATTATGGGACGATGATAATACACGTTCTTATCATGATCTGATGGGTGCAATCATACTTGAGCTCTAATGTTCTTGATCAAGTGGTTGATGTGAAGAATAAGGCTAATAAGAGTGAGCTCAAATAAGAACAAATGTTATTCTGAATCACATGAAGTTGTGTACCCAAGACTGATTATATCCCTGATCTATTGAGGATAACACAAATATTAGATTTTGTGTTCCGTTGAGATAGTCAAATTCAAGTAGTTGAATTTGACGATTGTTATTTGATAGATATCAAACAGATTGCTTATAAATGAGTTTATAAGTGAATTCCATTGTTTGGAAGTTGTGAATGTTAACTTAACTGCTAATTGAGAAGAATGGAACTACATATTTAGTGAAAGAGTTAACAAAGCTGGCAGCTGTCAAAAATGTGCAAAGGAAATTTTAGTCTTCGAAATTTTCATTTTTCATTATGTGAATGATATTTGTTTCATCGATACATCGACATTGTCTAATCATCGATCAAGATTAAAATGAGTTCACGATTATTTATTTAGTAAATGTAGAATATGTTTAATAAATAATAAATTAGTAGTAATGACATGAAATATTTTAAAGGTGTCTAGAATTAATTAGTTATCGATTAAGTACTTAAATAATGGCTATTTAATTATGATATATAATGTATTGTCAAAAGTTAATAAATATTTAATTAATCAATATATTATCAAAAGTTGCAAGTACAACGTGGAATCATGACTCATCCATGGATTAAATGATAGGATTGAAGAATCTTAATACAAATCTAACTAGTAGGAGGCCTAGTTAGATCATAAAGCCTAGTAGAGTTTTGATAAATAATATATACAAGTTAGAATATTAATAGGATTCTAAATTAAGAGTGTTAATGAGATTTTAATTCAAGAGTCCTACGGTGATTCTAAATCAATCTATGAAATCTATAAATATAACATTGGATGTCATATTTTATTTGCTAGAATTTTCTTCTCCCTCACTTAGAAAAAATCGGCCAACCCCTTTCTTGGAAACCCACAGCCGCGACTCCACAGTACCACCGCATTGTCCCCGGATTTTGAAATTCTGGAGATCTAATCTCGACACAAATTTCGTGTGGATTTCTAGTGCAGTCTACACGATGAACACAGTCTCTGATCATGGATCTAATTAAGGAGGTTGAAGAGAGTTCGGATCGATTTACAGGAAGAGCTATTATCGCTTAAACACAGGGATAATTGAAGCCGACTTTAAATACACAAAGATAATTAAACTAAATTCTCTATGAATGTTTAATTAAATCATATGACGTCCAAGAATATTTTGAACATCAAAACAAAAATTTTAAAACTTTCAATGCGTCTTGATTACGAAAAAAAGGTATGTCAATGTCAAATAAGGCTGAGTTTCAGACAGCATGTTGCGGTACCAAACTTTCGAATTAAATTGCACGTTTATATATATATATATATATATATAAACAACATATTACAAATTTTCTGGACGTACCGATAAAAGAAAATGTACCCAAGAAAACTCTTTTAATATCTGAACTTTCTTCCCCGTAAACTGGCTGTCACTATTATTGTTTGTGATTACTCTCGTTTGGTTTGACTGATAAAATAATTTAATGATATGTAATTAGAGTGATAAGAAATTGAAATATGTATTTCAGAAATTATTTTTACAATTTAAAAACAGTTTTCAAAAACATATATTTTATTTAAATATTAAAAATAATCATTAAATTTATGCTTAAAAAAATAATCTCATCAACAGTTTAGTAAAATCAAATACGGCCAAAAATCCAACTATGCTCACAATTTTTATTAAATGAATTGATAAATGAAAATGATAATTCGAAATTTTATTTAATTTGAAATTTTTACCTCAATTAAGTGAAGTATTTATTATTTATTTTCATTGTTAATTCTCTAAATTTTACTCCAATTATTTAAGTTAGCTTTCATTTGGCAAGAGGACCTAAATATATGCTACGATTTTAAAAGGTTCTGTCAAACAACATTTAATTATGACTTTAATTAATGCTTAATGGCAAGGACATTGATGAGTTAAAGGCCTTTTAAGGCGCACTTCGTTGTTTAGGTTATATTTCGATTGATGTATTTAAAGCTAACGATTTCAAAAAAATTAATTACAACAAATTTATTGGTTTATCTGGGCAACTTTATTTGATAATGATTAATTTTAAATCACCATCTACTTATTTTTTTAAATAATTGTGATGTATTTCAAATTCATCTCAATACGAAATTAATTCAAATATTTTTTTCGAATACTTTCTCAATTCTTTAATCCCAATGCAATGGAGTCACCATCTTGATATCTTTGATGTAAAACTTTTGTGTTTTGAAATACTCCCCAACTATATTGTTATATCGATAATTAAGTTAGTGCATTAAGAACGACATTGGGAGGATAACTCTTTTCATATGTTAGATTATGAATCTAAATTTTTGTTTCTTTTTTTACATGTATACTGTGGGGGCCTGGACGCTAATTCATTTCTTAATCATTCTTGCGGAATAATTCAATCAATTAAGATAAACAGGGTCTAAATTTTTTTTTAAAATGCGGAACGTAATGGAATCCTTTTAATATACATATCAGTATAAAAGTACAAATCTGGTACAACGTTCGACAAAATCAAACTAGGGTTCAACTACTATATATCAAGTGTTGAAACCTATCTACTTCTGAATCCAGATCACCACGCTAACTTGTCCTCTCTCTCATCTTTTTCTTGACCCTGATCCTGTCCCACCTGTTGTCATGCACACGTACAAACAAGACAACAGCCGGATAACTCCGGTGAGAAGATAATCCCAGTATAAACAATGTATACATGCAATGCATAAAGTCATATACAAAAGCGTAAACCATGTATCACAAAACATAAATCATAATTTATGACACATTAGTGAATACAGATAAAACTCTTTGACTCGTCATCTCAGACTCGACTCATCTCTAATCTAGGGATCCCGGTTCCTGGATATTACAATATGCCGAATCTCCGCGATAGGAATCGATCCATTCCTAAGAAACATCGATATAAATCAAATATCCATTGTCTTTGCATATCCGCCATAGACTTGGCATATCCGCCAATGCTTACTCTTGCAATGTGCAATGGGCCAGTGACCACTCCGTCAAAATCCGGCACCTCTGTCAGTGACTCTCACTCAATAGCTATCTGCTATTCTCTGCTTTTCTATAAATCAATAGACTAAACATATTCATTCAAATAATACAACAGTATGAAAACAATAACATACAAGTATGTGGTTTAGGGAAACTCAAGTCCAATCTGACTTAAGTCAATCTCCAGGTTAACATTGATTTATACATTTCTTTCGTTGGTTTCTGACTCAATCACAGTCTCGACTTCGAAGCTGTCAATATCAATCTGAAATGACATATCGAATAGGCACAATATCAATATTCAACTCAACTCAGATCTGTTCTTATCAATATTCAATCTAATTCAATATCGACGACATAACGGTACAATATTGATATCCCCGTCAACTCAGATAACAATAGATATCAATTACAAATCATAACCAGTAGTCAATACCATCCATAATCTCATAAATCTGACTAATCTCAATTCAATATCTGAAAATTCATAATAATTCCATAAACAATCTGTTCTTCAATCTGCTCTCGATTCTACTATGTCTAATATCTCAAGAACATCATATATCAATCATATCTGATTCTGACAATATCATAATTTCAAATCATGTCAAAACGTAATAAAACTTACATCCAATTGAAACTCTTGTCGAGAGGAATATAGGACTGAAGTCGGATTGAAAATCGGACGGACGGATCTTTTGTAAACTTCAAATTTCTAAAAAAAGGCGTAAGGATTTTTCACAACTTTCCTCTGGAGCTTCTCTCGATTTCTTATGCTGAATCTCAAGAGAAATGTTGGACGTACGAATTATATACGTCCAACAAGCATGGCAAAGACAATTGTCGAATTTCTGTCCAGCATGCCTCGCGCATATGCGCGTCGAATAACGGCGCATATGCGCGAGACTCTCGGTCTCGGCGCCTTGTCTTCTCGGCTGCTCGCGCATATGCGCGAGACCTACTGTCTCGGCATACTTCAGTCTACCACCTCGCACATACAATATCACATGCCAACTCAAATCGTGTCTCGGAGTGGTCCTTCGATAATCACATCAAGTCATAATCATTAATCTCCGATTAACATACTAAATATCTTGGGCATTACATATACCCTTTCTTCACTATTAATGTATTAATTTAAGTTGTGCATGAACGGATGAATTTGAGATTATTAATTTCAAATTCCTTGACTTTCTTATATAAAAAAATTGAAATCAATTCTAAATTCACTCTATATCATTTGAGATCATATTCAAATAAGGATAATAATCTTGTCATCAGATTGAATTATTTACTGTTGCATTCGATTTATTGATTAAGTTAAACTATTACTAATAAAAAGAATAGAAAAAGACATTTAAAAAATCATATATTATTTTTAACATTTTTAAAAAAGTTATACTAAAGTTCTAATTAAATAATAATAATATTATTGATGTATGGACAATCACTATATCAAAAATTCACGATGACATTCTTCGCTAAAAAATTGAAAAGCGTAATGTTATATACAAAAATTATATTTATTTATTATTTTAGAGAATATGGAGAATTAAATATATAAAAATAACACAAAACCAAAATTGTAACCGAAATTAAATGAAAATGATATGACTAATACAAACATTTGAAGGAGTGTTATTTACACTCCACTTTTTTTAAAATACACTTCATATTTCTTTATTTACTCTAAAATGCTTAATATGTCCTCAAATGATTTTTTAAATATTGATATAAACATACAATGCCTTTTATTCATTTTTCTTTTATTAAATATAAAAATATTGCAACTAATTTTACAAAAACTCTTATAAGACTGTCTCATGAGTCAATTTGTGAAAAAATCTTCTTTCAGGCCCGACTAATGAAAAAATTTTGTTTTGTCTTAAAATTATTATTTTCACTCAAGATAGGGAATGGATCGACTCATCTCATTAATATAGATTCGTAAGACCGTCTTACAGAAGACTTATTCAAACTAATTTAGGTAAATTTATTTTTCCATCTTGAGTAATTTTTCATAAATTTGTTGATAAACAGTGTAACTAGACTATTGTGGCGAACTTTAAGATAGTTTCTTTCTTTTCAATATTTATTATTATTTTTATTTATAATATTTATTTATTTAATTAATTTAATAAATTACAAAAACAATTGTAAATAATTGTATAGTTCGTAATTATTATGTGTTTCAATGTAGATTTAAGTTTCTCGAATAAATTTATCTTCAATTAAATATTTTCAATAAACATATGAGAAATAATGAGGGATATTATTAGTTTTAAAAATAAGTTAGTTAATAATATTGGAAATTGAAACAATATTATTAAATATATCATTAATTCATATTTATTTTCTTTTTTAACATTAATTTTTTGGTTGGATCATAATATATATAGCATTTGAGATCAAATTCAAATAAAGATAATAATTTTGTTATCAAATTGAATTATTTATCATTGCATTCGATATATTGATTGAGTGGAATTGTTACTAATAAAAAAATAGAAAAAGATATTTAAAAATCATATATTATTTGTTTATCAAAATTTTAAAAAATAAATAAATATTTTTAAAAAAAATTTATTTATTAGATGAAAATTTTGATTAAAATTTTTAAGTAATTTTTTAAAATTTTAAAAAATCTTTATACAAAAGTTTCATTTAAATAATAATAATAATAATAATAATAATAATAATAATGATGATGATGATGATGTATGAACAATCAATATATCAAAATTTTATGATGAAATTTTCACTAAAAAGTTGAAAAGTGTAATATTATATAATTTTTTTTATTGTTTATTAAATATTTTTGAGAGTATTAATAAGTAAATATATTAAAGTAACATAAAACTCAAAATCATAATTGAAATTACGTTATTTAGACTACACTTTTTTTTAAAATGCAATTCAATTTTTTTTTACACTAAAATGCCTAATATGTTTTCAAATGATTTTTTAAAACATTGATATAAATTTACAATGTTTTGTCATAAATTTTATTTTATTAAATATAAGAAACTATTAAAATTAATTCATAAAAACTCTTATGAAACCTTCTCATGAGTCAATTTGTGAAGCAGATCTTTTATCCGACACGACTCTTGAAAAAATATTTTTTTATGTCAAAATTATTATTTGTCACTAAATATATGGATCGAGTCGACTTCTCCCATAAATATAGAACTAGTTTAGTAAAATTTATTTTTTAAATTAGTTTAGTAAAATTTATTTTTTAAATTAGACCTTCTCACAAGAGACTTACTCGAACTAGTTTAATAAAATTGATTTTTTTCTACCTTGAGTAATTTTTCGTAAATATGTTGACAAATAGTTTAATTAGACTATTGATTTATAATTTTTTTAAATATAGTAACAAAAAAGTTTAATTCTTCAATTACTTTCAAATAGTTTAATTATGTAGGACCGATCCTTTACTAAAAATTATAGCTAGTAGCAATGGTGCAACTCAAATATTTTAAATCACATTGTAACTCAAACTTCATGGTTCGATCACTCAACCCAGCATGGACAATTATTCAACCTCAACAATCTTCCTCTCAATAATTGAACTACTTGCAATCAATGAGAATCGAACACATGATCTTGTCTCTGATACCAACTTTAAAACCGAACGCTTGTCGTTTTACAAAAACATATTATATATTATATATGCTGATTTGAGTGAAAATATTACTTTTTATGTCAAAGTATAATTTTTCACCGCAGGTATGAACCAAATCGAACCGTCTCTAAAATATAAATCTATTAGATTGTTGCACGTACATGAGACATACTCCATAAATTTTGATATAAAAAAATAGTACACAATAAATTCACTTCAACAGATTAAGATCACCTAAAGTTGAGCAGGCGGTATTAGGTCTTAATGACGCTCATAAAGTCTTGATTCATGCTTGACACGGCAAATATATACATATTTACCTGATATCTTATTATTTAAAGGTTAATTAAAAAAATATAGTATAATTTCTAGACTAAGCATTTATTCAATTAAAAAAATATAGCTCGAAATTTGATAATGTCACGTAACCGACAATCACAATGCTGGTCACATTATTACTCATATTGATTAAATTATAATAATTTATCAAACTTATTGTAGAGTACTTTCTATGAAAAAGAACAATAATTTAGTTTGGGCAGGTAATAATTAAGATCTTTAATAATAATACATGATTGATGTAATTAATTTGGAGGCCAATTTTCATGGCTCTTCCTTCGATGCAATTGGTGGAAATAAATGGAAACTTTAAAGAATTTTACTCGAGATAATGTATTATATTGCTAGACAGATTTACAGATTACTGTGGTTGGTTTTGTGGGTGATTATTAAATATTAATATTACTTGATTGAGTCGATTTTACGTGTTTGAGTGTGCCATTTCAAGTAATTATTGCATAGTTTGTCTTGTGATGTTGAGCCCGTTTTCATGTTTATTTCATCATTTGTGCACATGAGCACGGGCGGAGCTACATGAAAAGCCCGAGTGACTCAATTTTTTTTTAAATTTATATGTAAATTTTGTATAATTTTGAAATAATATGATATTAGCTCGGATAGATCAATTTAAAATATTAAAAGATTCTAGTGGCTAAAATTCTAACCCGAGCATATGAGCCACAACTCACTTGAATATACTAGTTTATAGATAAAAGTTGCAAAAGTAGAGGCCCAAAAGTGGAGTGAAAACTTAAGTAGAAGAATTCGTGCAAAAAAAAAAATTTTAAAAATGAATAGATGGTGTCGCACTAGGGCCACAAAAAAGTTATTAAAGAAGGAAAGAAAATGTGGACTCCAAATAAAAGATAATAAAAAGCTAGAGAAAGGACGAGCCGCCATTCATGCTTGGAACGTGAAGAAAGATACAAAGAACAAGAGGGTTGTTGAAAAACCAAGCCCTTTTGACTATTATTTTAAGCTTTCTTTTTTCTTTTCATTTTCAGTCTAATGGTTCAAACTAAATGAAAAAAAAGATCGAACAACTTGTTTTATTGAATGAGAATTTGGATCCTGGGCTAAAGCCCTAACACCCTATTGATTGGAAAAGGAAGTTCCAATGAAAGCCTTTCGAAAGAAAATTATATATTAGCGATTCGTCGAAGTTCTTTTTAATAGTCGATAATAATAAATAAAAAAGGCCTACATCGGGGAACTGGGGAACAAGAGAAGGCCTTTACTTTATATAGAGGGCAAGCGAAAAAGAAGAACTTATTTTCTATGTTAGATCAGGTGCCTCTCAGGTCAATTTTTGGCTAAGAGTTTTACTAAATCTATGTAAAAACGATCTTTATTTTTATTAAGATTTACATTTTTTTGTTAAATATCTTTATGTGTTTACTTATTAAAGCTACATAGATAAAGATCTTAAATAAGTTTTAGTACATGAAAGATGATGTCGTAGATATAATGGTTGTCATGATACACATATTTTAATTACCGTTTAGTCTAAACACATTTCTAGTCGATTGGGACGCCTGAATGGAGGATAAAGAAAACTCGAGTTCTAGACAAGCATCTATGTTGCTGCGTATCACATTTTATTTGTATGGATATAGAGATGTTCAAACATACGGACGAATGTTCATAGAATGAGTTCATCAAACTATCCTTACTCAAACTTTTAAAGTGGTTACCATTTCTTAATGGAGAATCGTTATAATTGTCTATATGATTCGAGTCGAAATTGAAACTCTATATAATTTTTTTATGCTTTGACTTTTTTAATGACTCCATGAGTGTCATCAAGTGGAGATATTGAGTGTAGTTGTGAGACATATAATAAGTGGTATATTGTAGCAAGAGATTCACTACTAGCCTACAGACGTAGATATCCTATGTGATCCAATGAGATCATATTGCATGAAATCTCACGCCGGAGTAAAAAGAAAAAACACACTATGTAATACTAATAGCATTTAGGTAAAAACTTGTGTGAGACGGTCTCACGGGTCGTATTTTGTGAGACGGATATCTTATTTGGGTCATCCATGAAAAAGTATTGCTTTTTATGCTAAAAGTATTACTTTTTATTGTGAATATCGATAGGGTTGACCCGTCTCATAGATAAAAATTCGTGAGACCGTCTAACAAGAGACCTACTCTAGCATTTAAAACCTCGTATTTTTAAAAATCAGGCATAAAACCTACTACCATAGGGGATAAATGTGCTTGAGATTTTATATTGAAACATGTATGATTTTTTAAAAAAGATTAATGTATTAGCCTATTAATATTTTTTAGAAGACCATATGCCTTGGACTTTTCAAAATATGGTCTTTTAAAAAAGACGGTTGGTATGGTATACATCTGATAAAGATACACGAGATGTGCTAATAGAGCCAATTCTTACCAATGGCATTGGAGTACCATCAGCGGTCATGACAGACAAAGAAGGAGCAGAAGTAACAGACGTAAAAGAATCAATATCAGGAGACATATGATGAGAAGCGCCTGAATCTAAGATCCATAAGGGAGACGATTTACATGAATTAGCAGAAAAAGAAAAACTTTTAGGAAAAGAGGCTGACATGGCATGAGACTGTGAAGTAAGGAACTGTTGAAACTGCTCAAACATATATGGATCCAAAGACAGGGCAGCAACTGCATTGTTGGACTGAGGTGGGCAATATTGCCATGGAGCAGTCTGCGGCGGGCGTTGTTGTTGCGGTGGTTGTTGACGATACTACCTATTTTGGCTTATCATTTTGAGATTCACATAAACAAAAATTTTGACTCGATTTTATTTTTTAAAATAAGTATGGAATTAACACTGCAACAAATCAATATGTACAGAGATTTTAGAAACATAGGAACAAAGTTGCTAAACTCCAAATATGTGCCAAGTCGAAGGCCTTTAGTAGCCAGAAGGTGAGCCACATGATTCTCATCTCGTCAACAATGCTGAAAAACAAAACTTGGAACTTGTAATAAATCCTCTCGAAGCGCGTTGGCAATAAAAGTTATTAAAGTAGGTGTCCAACGAGCCAACTTGGCTTTATTAACTCTTATGTAAAAACAATCTTTATTTTCATAATATTTTACGGTTTTATATAATTATGACATTTACTTTATTTGTATACTAATGCAAGCTGCATTGATAAAGTCCATGAATATATCACATGTACCATGAGGTCTGCCTCACAACATAAGATCATGAAACTCATTAGGAAGAATAACGTATATTCTAAACAGGTTCCTAGTCGAATCAACAGCCAACAATAAGGATAATGGTCGCTTGAGCTTGAAACTAGTATATGTGATGTAAACATCATGTTTCATTGGTAAGGGTATGGAGATGTCCATTCATACAGATGAGTGATCATATGATAATGCAGTAAACAACCCTCCCTCGGTTTGTCCAAGTAGTTATGACTTATCGAGTGGAATAGACCGCAGTTATTGTTGTACACCATTATTCTTTTGACCCGGGACAACATAGAGGCTCTACATACTAGCGTTGCACTTTGACTCGTTTACCTACTCCATTAAGGGTCATCAGGTGGTGAGGTTGGGTGTAGTTTCGAAATAGTTTGGAGCAATGCATTGTAGTCGGGGATTCACCGTTCGCCTACGGGTAAAGATATCATAAGTGATCTGATCATTTTAATGCAAGGAGTCTCTAGGCAGAGCAAAATATGTGTTTTAGGAAAATATGTTTTCCTAGTCGCACATACGATGTCACTATCTGAAACGTCCACTACTCGGTTTTTTCTTTAAAATATACTATAAATTTTTTTCCATCCATACTTTCGGCCGAAACACTATATATATATATATTTGCACCATTTAAAAATAACTTCACCAACTAATTGTTTGAAAATCTCAAAAACTCAGTTCAAAACCTAAAATCGTAAACGTCAACCAAACCTAAAACTAGCATTTTTTCCAAAAATAACGTGTAAGCATCTTAAATCTCTCAAAACCACTCAAAAGCATAAAGTTAAAAAATCTTTAAAAAAATCTTAAATCATAAACATAATAGCGGAAAACTATCGACGGTCTTCGGGTTGTGTGCACCTTCAGTCCAGCTAGTTCAACCATCAAGTCCTCTATTAACATCAACATCATGCTCACCTGCATCGATCACACCTAGTGAGTCTAATGACTCAGCAAATCTTAACCATGATAGCAAGTAATACATCTACATCTACATGGAACAGAGAAAATACTTTCAATAAAATAGCTTTTTCATTAAAACATTTTTCTTTCATCGTAAACATTTCGATTTATCATATACTTTTCTTTCCTTCATTATATACATATACATTTCTTTTTTTATTGAATTCAGATCCTTAATTGTGACTTTTGTATCAACTTTAGGTCGATGGATCCATCTACATATAACCATGGTACCAGCGGTGGGGACATCAGCGACATTCTCACCCATCAACTGAGCATTGGCCTTACATATCATATCATCAAATTATCGTATCATCGTATTAGTCACAATCATTTCACATCCTTCAACATTTCATATTTCCATCACTTATATAAATGCATGCATATATAAATAATTTTTCTTTTAAACACAGCATGCAACATGTCTTTTAGTATTAACGTTTCATCATAAAATTCCATAAACATTTGAAATAAACATTTTAACATTCATTACAGAATTCAGGGCACTGCCAGGACATTTAACATTTTTCAGGTATAAAATAACCTTTTTGCCCCTGAAACCCTAACTTTTTCAATTTATTCTTAGACCTTAAAATGACGACCCTTATCCATCCAAACTTAACATAAATATTTCCTAGACGTAAACTTAAGCTCCTCGACTAATTTCCCAATTCATTTTTAAAACTTACGTGTACGTCCCGGTTTTGACCCCATTCGACTCGAAACTTACCCAAATCTTACCAAACTTGGAGCATAACTTGTTAACACCTAATCATACTATATACCACCCAATTCAAGCCATTTAAACCCTTGAAAAATCCTAAACCACGATTGAAAATTCTACCCTCCTATTTTCGAACCCTAACTTGACCATCCCATGCAACCTTCAACTCTAGCCCTTAACCAACCCATCCAGATCCTAACCAACCCCTTTAGGACCATGACCAACCCCTAGGGACCCTACTTCACAGAACCTAACAAGCCTAGAAGCTGCATTCACTCAGCCCTTCGCTCTACAAACCATGCGCGACTTCCCCCACGCCATAGACCCATTGCCCTCGAACCAGCCCTCGTGTTACCTATCTAGGATCATGGCTCAGCCCTCTTAAGACCCTTGGACGTGACCTAACAGTATCTAGAGTCACATGCACCTAGGAAGCAAAACCGCAACCCTAGCCCCATGAAACTTTATTTTTTTTCGTTCGTCATGCCACCCTCTTATGTCCGGTACTTGAACATGCCCCTAAGGACTCTTAAACAAGTTGAAAAATATCCATTCCCATAGCCCTACCATGGCATCTCCTTTGTGCAACATAAGCAAGAGTTTTAAAATATGAAAACTCTTGTTTATCATGTTTATGCCATAAAAACGAAAATATACAAAGTGTATCATGTTTTTCATGCAATCATGTATCAAAACATATAATATGGTGTGAAAGATGAGCGAAATAAGATTAAGGCGTGCCTTTGCTTATATTACGAAAAACGACTTGCGATGCGAGGAACGTTGGCAGAGAGGCAGAGGAAGAAGCTTGCTGAATTCTCTTTCAAATTCACGTGATTTGCTCTCCAAAAATCGTGTGTGTGTGGTTGTATTGCTGATGGAGAGTCCTTGTATCTTTCTAGGGTGAGGGGCTTGTGTTTTGTGTGTGTGTGTGTGTAGGTAGGCTTTGTTAGCTTAATTTTGATATATAATACATGGTACAAGCTTATACCAATTAACCTAGTATAATAGGCTCATTAGATAATAATTAAAATATTTTGTTAAGGAAAGTTTGTGAAAATATTAGCTGAGTTCTCAAAAAGTCCCTATCTTGACAAAAATTAATTGCCGATTTAAAATACGAATCATCACGTAAAAACACCTCAAAATACCTCATTTTCAAAAATACATATTAAAATATATAATATATTAAATAATTAAAAATAATCATTTAATAAAATTATTTTCCCTTATATGGTTCCCGGTCTCCGTTCCTTGATCGCGTATCAAATAACCTTTAAAACACAGTTTTATGCATTCTAGTAGAAAATCATTTTTTATACATGTAAACATGCCTACCATAACTACTTCATGCAATTAAACAATTTAATTAGCCATTTTTCATTTTCCCTATATTTGCATGCAGTTGGATTACGTTATCGCATTTTGGACCTTACACTATCATTACTCAAATATATATTATATCGGTATCGAATGCGTTTGCGCAACTCTCTATGTACCAATGGTTGTAGATTCGATCATGATATTTGAGTTGAAGGGACCGTATTGTACATTAACCATAACTTAAGGTTCTTACAAAAACTATCAATGATACCTATGGGATCATGAGGCAATCCTACTAGACGCTTTTACCATGATCTGATGGGTGAAATCATAATTTAGTTCCAACATTCTTGATCAAGTTGTTGATGAAAAGAATAGGAAAAATTCGGATAAGACTAAATAAAAATAAATATTATTCTGAATCGCAAAAAGTTGTAAACTTAGGGCTAACTGTATCCCTGAACCATTGGGAGTTACATTAGTACTGGATTCTATTTTTCCGTTGAGATATTCAAGTTCAAAAAGTTAAATTTGGCGACCGTAGTTTGATGGAGATCAACCAGAATGCTTATAAAGGAGTTTATAAGTTAACCACATTTGATAGAAAAAGTGAAAGTTAGCTTAACTGCTAATTGAGTGAAGAGAGTGGAACTATCTATACTGTGCGAAAGAGTTCACAAAACTAGTAATTGCAAAAAATGAATCAGTGGAAATTTTTATCTTAAAATTTTCGAAACTTTCAATTTTCATTATATGAACAAGATTTATATCCTGGGTTAATCGATGTTTTTTGATATTCGATTAGTGTTATAATGAGTTTACAATTATTTATTTACTAAATTTAGAATATATTAATTAAATAATAGTATTCGTAGTGATGACTACTAATATGTACAAGATTCTAATGAAATATTCTAGAGGGGTCTAGAATTTATTAACTAATAAGTTAATTAAGAAATTAAATAATCGTTATTTAATTTTAAATATATGTCTATACATGTACATATGTGTGTGTGTATGTCTACTCAAAATTTCAACCACCTTGAATTTTCACAAGAAATATTTCACGACCACATCGCCGCAGGATCTTTAAAATTTTGGCGATCCAGTCTCGACGCAAAATTGTTTAAGATCTCTAGTGCGATCTAAACAAAGAATCTGGTCTCCAGTCGTGGACTTGTTTAGGCGATCAAAAGGAGGAAAATCTGTTCGTATGAATATACAAGAAAGACCAACACCGCTAATCCCGGACTCGTTTGGTTTCCAACGTTAAATATGCAAAGGTAAACAATTATAAACATTCTATAGATTTTTTAATTATACGATGCCCAAGGAACGTTCTGAATATCAAAACAAAAATTTTAAACCTCCCTTGAACCTTAGATGCAAGAAATCAGAGCCAAGGTTTCTCAATCATATGAATTTTATTGTTTAAATCATGTTGAGTCATAGACCTGATGACTACACACATGCAAGATAAGACATCGTCCCATGAGCATGGTGTACATATGATTGGGCTTATTAAGAAGGTAGTGGGCCTGGAATTGATGATTCCCAACGAGTTCAATGATGACAATGTCTTGTTTTCACTCCTTTCTTCATTTGACGGGTTTATGGCGAAATACAATATGAATAAGAGAGAGGTTATCCCCGAAGATCTAGTCAGTATACTTACAACTTACGAGGTCAACATAAAGAAGAAAAAGGTTGTTTTCTTAGTGGACTCCTCGTATGGGACGGAAATAAGTCCCCACAAGGTAAAAGAAAAAAGTGATCTGCCCCACACAAGAAAAAAAATCTAATAAGAGGCTAGATCCGAAGAATAATTAAAGGAGCCACAAAGCCCAATAAGTTAAAACATATTTGTTTATACTGTAAGATGCATGAACATAGGAAAATATCTAGGCCAGAAGTATTCTGGCAATATCTAGATTTCAAAGAATATGATGACATCCCATTTAACAATGTCCAAACGATTTCAACAAAAAAAAAAAAAGAAAACAAGATATGTACACTTGTGGCACGCTATGCTATGACATATTTCCTAAAGAAGAATGCACATGTTAGTGGATGAGAGCATGTTTGACATGTCAGGCATAAACTCTCTTGAAACGTGTGAGTCTTGTCTGAAAGGAAAAATTACCAAAGCCCATTTCTTACGGAAAGAGGGGCGTACACATGATCTACTGGATTTGATCAATACAGATGTGTGTGGCCCATTAAGTATTAGCACGAGATACAAGCAATCTTAATTACTTTTACTGATGATTCTCGCGTTATGTGTATATGTATTTAATGAAATACAAGTCTGAATTTTTTTAAAATTTCAAAGAATTCAAAGCTGAAATAGAGAAACAATTGTGAAAGAGTATTAAAACACTTCGATCTAATCAAGGTGACGAATACTTAAGTATTGAATATCAAGAATACCTTAAGGAGAATGAGATTCTATCATAACGGAGCCTATCTGCCACACCCCAGCTCATTGGTGTGTCAGAAAATCGTAATCGGACATTGATGAACATGGTTCAATTTATGATGAGGTTCAGTGAATTGTCGCCATCCTTTTGACGGTTTTTCGCTTGAGACAACGACAATGCTGTTGAACCAAGTCAATAAAAAGACAGTGGATAAAACTTCATATGAGATATGGATGAGAAAGCTTCCAAAAAATTATTTCTTAAGAATATAGGGATGTTGTTGGAAACTTAATTTCGGAGTTTGACAAATTGAGCATGAAAAGATTGAACAACTAATAAAGAAGACTAAAAGTAACTGAACTGAAGATTCGTAAAACTGATAGTTGCCTGAAGTGAAGATTAATGCGTATATAATCAAAGACAACTGAACTAAGCAAAGCTAACTGAACTGTGTAGTCAACTGAATGATCAGTTAAGACTGATCAGTTACACAACAATCAGTTAATCTAATCGGCTATGTCAACTGATAAATTAGCTTGACACGTCATCAGTTAAGGAACGTAGCTATCAACCGACAATTGTACAAAAGCAGACTGCAATGTGTAGTGGAAATGCAGCATTTCAGAAAAGCTACAGTGTACGATTGTCAGAAGAATGTTGACGTGGCTATACAACGGATACAAAGATTCAAAATACATTCATTGTTATCATTGGAAGCAAAGCCTATAAAAATCCGAGAAGATCAGATCACATAAAACCAAGTTACAAGTTTTGCAACCAAGTGTTACAGAGTTACGAAGTCATCAAGCAATACAGTCAAGAACTCTGCATATAATCTTTCAAGTTTAAAAGCTCTGAAAAGCTCACGCTTATTATACATATTCATAGCTTTCAGGCTATACTTTGAGTTTAAAGCACAAACACTCATTGTTGTATTATTCGATCTTGTAGAGATCAGTTGTGCTAAGAAATTACACATCAGTTGAGTACTGATAAGTTGTATTGATACTAAGAGTTTCAGTCCTGGCAGAGTTAAGTCCAAACTGAAGTGGGTTTGTATAATTCATTGTATAGATCAAAGTATTTTAGTGAATATCCTATCTTCGAGATAGAAGGGGTGACGTAAGAGTAATTGAAATCTCCGAACATCCAGAAATCTTGTGTTCTTTCTTATTAGTTATATTCTATTTGTTTTTCACTTATTTCCGCACTTTCATGTAGTTAACTGATTGACATTGACAACAAGATTCGCGAATTCAGTTTATCACTATACTGATTCATCAATCGAAGAAGTTGTGAAAATTGTTAAGTGTTTATTCAACCCCCTCCCCCTTCTAAACACTTTTTCACCCCTAACCGATCCTAACAAGTGGTATCAGAGCAGTTGAATCTTGTTCCTGAATAGTTCCATCTTTACATCTGAATACCATGTCTTCCTTCAATAAAATTCCAATGTTCTCTAGAGAAGATTTCGATGATTTAAAGATAAGAATGCAGGCTCATCTAGCTGCACAAGATGATGATATATGGTACGTCATAACTAATGGACCAATGAAAATATTAAAAGCAAATACAGCAGTTGCCATAACTAATGGTGCTCCTCATCGCATCGAGAAACCACGTGAAGAATAGACAGCTGAAGATATGAAGAAAGCCAATTTGGATAATGCGTCTAAAGATATTTTGTATAAAACCTTGGATAACGTTACATTCAGTAAGATCAAGCTCTGCAAAACAACAAAAGAAATCTAAGAGAAATTAATTCAGCTGTGCGAGGGCAATGAACAGACTAAAGAAAACAAACTCTCAGTTGTTGTTCAGAAATTCGACAATATTAAAATGAAGACTGGAGAATCTATGAATGAATATGATGAGAGAGTTAGCGGCATTATAAATGAACTGAATGCACTTGGAAAAGTGTATTCAAACAAAGAATTCGCGCTGAAGGTGGTCTGAGGTTTTCCCAAGGAGTGGGATGTTAAGACCATGATCATGAGAGAATCAAAGGACCTGAATAAGGTCGAATGACACGATTTATTTGCTGATCTAAAAGCCTATGAGTTTGAGTTGCAAACAAGGGAAGGAGAACCTTCTACACCAGCAGTTACAACCGCTCTTAGTTCTCACAAACTGGAACCAACTGGTTCAGCTGAGAAAACTGTAGATCAGCTAAGTAATGACGCAGTGTCATTATTTGTGAAAAAATTTGGAAAATTCATGAAGAGAAATCAAGGTTCTTATCAACGAAACTATCAGAAGAGCAATTCCAAATAAGAACCAAATTCTTGCTTCAACTGAGGAAAGCAAGGTCATTTCATTGCTGATTGTCCGAAACCAAAGAAGGACGGCAGACATTCAACTGATAAAGGCAATAAATCAGTTGGATACAAGAGCAGAGACAGGAATGATAAAAGATCATTCAAGAAGAAACATGAAGTACTCCTAGCTGAAGAGAGCAAATCTAAATGGGCAGAGACTGATAGTGAAAAGTCAAATTCAGAAAGCTCTAGTGATGATGAAGAAGAAGTTAAATGTTTAATTGCAAATGAGGTAGAACTGGAGTCTACAAGTGAACAGGTATTTGACTTCAGCTGTACTGATTTTACACGAGAATAACTCATTGACACTTTGCATGACATGGTAAATGAGTATCACAAACTTGCTCTCTCATTTGAGAAAACCAAAGCTGAGCAAAATGATCTCATAGACAACAAAACTGAAATTGATGAGTCAGTTGAATTATTGAGTCTGAAAAGGAAAATTGCAAAGCAAAAGGCTGACATGATCGAGAGCCAATCCTTGATTCATCAGTTGAAAAATGAAATTTCAAACAAACTGGTCTGATTCAAGCTTGGAATAAGTCATCAGTCACATTGACTGAAATACAGAGTTTGTAAAAATCAGTTACTGGCAGAACTGGTTTAGGCTTCAATAGCATTGAAGAAACCTCTCTAAGTGATACAATGCCCAAGTTGAATGAGCACAGAGAAAATTACATCACTTTTGTGAAATCAACTGTGGCACATGAAATCTTTGAACCAAGTAAACATATTGTTCAACTGATTGAAAATGTGAACAAAGCTAAACGGTTTGGAATTGGTATAGCCCGAAGAGTTCAACTGATTCAAAAAGCTGGTCACCTAAAAGGTTCAGCTAAAAGAATCACAATCCTAAGGATGACTATTACAATTATTACAACTGTAAGCCAGTTCAACAGAGATATCGGGTAAACAAGAAGATGAAGAAGGTTAACAATCATATTGTTTCATCCACGCATAACACACCTAACACACACAATTCGGGAAAAATAATTTGGAACACATCAACTAGTAATTCAGTTATATTGATCCAAGTCTGGGTTCCTAAAGGATTAATCAGTTTAGGACCCAAATAAATGTGGGTACCAAGGTTATATATTGTGTGTGTGATTGCAGGTGAGAGGTACAACAAAAGAATCAATTTGGTACTTGGATAGTGGATGCTCGGGACATATGACGGGGGATGCAAATTTTTTATCCCAACTGATCAAATACACTGGTCCAAACATCAATTTTGGAGACAACTCTAAAGGTAAAACTGTGGGTAAGGGTAATCTTATCAATGGTAAAATTATTATTAAAGATGTCTTACTAGTTGATAATTTGAAGTATAACTTGATTAGCATCAGTCAGTTATGCGACAATAATTTTTCAGTCCAATTCAACAGACACACGTGCACAGTTAAGAACCCAACTGATGAGATCATTATAACTGGCAATCGCTATGGCAACACATATAAAATAAGTTGGACTAATCAATCTAATGCACCAGTTTGTTTTATAGCTTCAAAATCTTCTAAAAACTTGTTGTGGCATAAAAGGTTGAACCACTTAAACTTTAAGCCTATTGCTCATCTGAGTAACTATGATCTTGTAACTGGTCTGCCTAAAATAGACTTTTCAAAAGACAAAATTTGTTCAGCATGTCAGTTTGGCAAACAAGTAAGATCTTCATTCAAAAACAAGGGTAGTAAATCTTCCTCCAGATGCTTAGAACTGCTACATATGGATCTTTTTGGTCCTATATCAGTCATGAGTTTAGGGGGAATGAAATACACCTTGGTAGTCGTTGATGATTTTTCAAGATTTACTTAGGTTATCTTTCTTAATTCAAAAGACCAAACTGCTGCACAACTGATTAAACTTTTCAAAAGATTATTAAATGAAAAATCAGTTGGGATTCACAGAATATGGTCTGATCGAGGGACTGAATTTGTCAATCAAAATATTTCTCAATTTTTAGAAAATACTGGAATTAAGCATGAGCTCTCAGCAGCTAGAACTCCTCAGCAAAATGGTGTAGCTGAGAGAAGAAATCAAACGCTTAAAGAAGCTGCTAGAACAATTCTTGCTGATTCTGGTATTTCTTAAAGATTTTGGGCAGAAGCAATAAACACTGCATGCTACACTCAGAACAGATCAATTATTAATAAAAATCATTTGAAAACACCGTATGAGATCTGGCATGAACATAAAAGTGTGGTGTCCTATTTCAGAATATTCGGCTGCAGATGTTATATTCACGATAATGGCAAAAATTGTTTGAAAGCATTTGATTCAAAATTTGCATAAGGAATATTTCTGGGTTATTCATCAGTTAGTAAAGCTTATAGAGTATTTAGCAAATGCACTTTGAATGTAGAAGAGTCAATTCATGTTGTATTTGATGAATCTTTACTAATTAATAAGCCAACTGATCCAGTTGAGCTAGTTGATCGCTTTACAGATATAAGTTTGAAGGATGATAGTGAAGAAGAAGTTCATATCAATCGAAATCTCCTTCAAATACCAGAACCAGAAATACTGGTTAAATCAGTTGAACAAGAAAATGTTCCTGATAATCAGTTGATGGAGCAAAACGATGACAATCAAATACCAACTGAGACAGCAGCAACTGAAACTGAAGAGAACATTCAGTTACCAACTGAAACAGTTGCTGACATCGATCTAACCACTGCTGAATACAGATGGAAGAAATCACATCCACTAGAATTGGTTATAGGTAATCCATCTAATCCTGTAAGAACTCGGAATCAAATGATTAATTTATTTATTCATTCAATCTTTGTTTCTCAACTGGAACCAAAGAAAACTGATGAAGCTCTTGCTGATCCTAACTGGATAAACGCTATGCAAGAAGAGCTAAATAAGTTTACCCATAACAATGTCTAGAATTTAGTTCAAAGACCAGTTTCTAAAACCATTATAGGTACAAAGTGGGTCTATAGAATAAACTGAACGAAGATGATTCAGTTGTGCGCAATAAAGCGAGCCTTGTAGCACAAGGATAAATGCAAGAAGAAGGAATTGATTATGATGAGACATATGCACCAGTTGCAAGACTAGAAGCAATCAGAATGTTCCTTGCTTATGCCTCATTCAAAAACTTCAAAGTATGTCAAGAGTGAATTCTTGAATAGTCAGCTACATGAAGAAGTATATGTTGAACAACCACCATGTTTTGTTAACCACTCTCTTTCTGATCAGGTTTATTACTTGAACAAAGTTTTGTATGGACTTAAACAAGCTCCTAGAGCTTGGTATGAGACCTTATCAAAATACTTAACTGATCATGATTTCACTATTGGAACAATGGATAAGACTCTGTTCAAATTTATTAAAAATGATCATATTTTACTTGTGCAAATATATGTTGATAATATTATTTTTGGGTCTATTAACCCCAAATTATGTGAGATATTTTCCAAGTTAATACAGGAAAAATTTGAGATGAGTATGATGGGTGAATTGACATTCTTTCTTAGTCTGCAAGTGAAGCAACTGGAAACTGGTACTTTTATCAGTCAAACTAAATACACGAAGGAACTGCTTAAGAAATTTGGCATTGAGACATGTTTAACTGCAAATACTCCCATGGGCTCATCGATTAAATTAGACAAAGATGAAAGGAGAATATCAGTTGAGACGACACTCTACAGAAGTTTAATAGGGTCTTTATTATACCAAACTGCTAGTCGTCCTGATATTGTATTTGTTGTTTGTGTGCTAGATTTCAGGCAGATCCTAAGCAATCTCATTTCTCATCTATCAAACGCATATTGAAATATCTTAAAGGCACACAAAATGTGGGCTTATGGTATGCTAAGGACTCATCTTCCAACTTAGTTGGTTATTCAGATGCAGATTATGCAGGATGTAAGCTTGATCGAAAAAGCACAAGTGGGTCATGTCAGTTTCTAGGAGACAGACTGATTTCGTGGTTCAGCAAGAAGCAAACATCCATATCGAATTCCACAACTGAAGCAGAATATCTAGCTGTTGCACTCAAATGCTTTGAATTCAGCAACAACTGAAAGATTATGGAGTCCTTGCAGAAGAATCACCAATCTTCTGTGACAATACAAGAACAATTGCTATTACCTATAATCCAGTTCTTCACTCCAAAACAAAACACATTGAAGTCAGACATCATTTCAACAGAGTCCATGCTCTAAAGAAGGCAATCAGGCTGGAGTACATCTCAACTGAACAACAAGCAACTGACATCTTCACCAAGCCATTACCCGAGACTAAGTTTTCTTACTTTCGTAATATTCTTGGTTTAATTGATTTGTCTTAATATTAGTTGTATTGTTATGTCAGTTTGTGGTGTCAGTTAGTAGTTGTTCAACTCTTACTAATTATCTTTTAAGTTTGTATCAGTTAGAATGCAGAAGAAATTAAAACAGTAAAGAATACACAAACATTGACTGAAATAAACTTTTTATTGATTGGAACGAATATTTGTTACGTTATTTATTTCATTCTCTACTGCATTCAACCAGGAGTTCATCCATGCGGATAACTTGCCAGTGGCAATCTTCGTGAACTCATATGAAAAAGTAATATTTTTCAGAGTCCTCTGCTCCTTGATGAGCATCAAGTAGTAAATACCTTCATCAATTACAAGGTCTGAAGTGTGAATGACGTCGAGACGCCTCTTATATTTGATTTTAGTTGCCTTCTTTTTATCAGTAGAAACTAATCTATCTCACTGGATAGTCTGCAAGTCATGTATCTTCGTCCAGGTGGACATGACTTTTTCAAAGACAAAATCTTCGATGTATTTCTTCCAACTTTCCACGCGTGGAAGTCTTACTGCAGGATTAGGATTGTTGGAACTGCTTGGTCTATCCATCTGTGCTTAATTGTTATTATCTGAATAAATACTCTCTATCTGATGAATTTGATATTATTTATAGATAGACTCTAACTGAAGAAACAAAAGAAGACGAAGAGACATCAGTCAACAGAATGCAATTAAGGATGAGGATCTTACTCTCTTTTACTTATATGCATTTTTTTAAGGGGAATATCGGTTTTCAATTAGTTAACTAATAAAACAATCGTCAGTTAGTCTTCAACTGAACAGATTCAGTTCTCAACTGATCACTCAGTTATTGGCTTAACTGATCTTATCAAGTAAGTTAACTGATTATTCGATACATATTCCATATTAAATGATGGGACTATTAAAATTATGTATTTAATTGTATCATTTAGTGAATATTAACTGGTAACATGGCCCCACGTAGTCCAAACGTTTTTCATTCACGATTACACACAACGTACACACATTTTTAACTCAATTCATCTTGGACTGACACGTGTCCAAAAAGTTAAACAATCACCAACATAAGAAACGAACCCGCTTCATTTCAGTTCTTTACGAGCACTTCTATTCTCAAGAGCATATCATACATAGAGATTTCTCTCTTCCACAGACGCTCGAGACAACTCTGAAATGGCAAGCCAAGTTCCCGCTTACATTCTAAATGCCATGGCCATCGACTTTAACTCAGTTCTTTCAGTCAAAGACGAAGCCATTTGAAGCATCTTTCTGAGGCTGGAAGCAGCTGGCTTAAGGAAATTTCTTGGGTCATCTACTCAAGAAATTTATTCCAAAGAGATTCAGGATTTCTATGACAATGGCTTCATCTCGGTTGAAGGGAAGATCACAACCACTGTCAGAAACGAGTTGCTGATTATTGATGAAGAATCATTTAGTACCATCTTCCAACTGCCGTCTGATGGCCTTTCTCACTTTTTTGAAATGAAAGTTGCTGATGTGGAGGAGATGCTAACACTTTTATCTGCTGATGGGAGGAAGATAAAAGTTTCTGATCCTAAGAAAGAGCTAAAATATGAGTATCAGTTGCTAGCAAATATAATGGCCAAGGGTGTTCTAGCTAAGGCAGGCTCTTTTGTTACCCTCATCCTCGAGAAATTTCAAATAACGAATGCTCTGATGAATGGACGCAAGCTGAACTGGTCAACCATCTTGTTCAACATTTTGAAGAACATGGCATCGACCAAACAGTCCAAGGGCTTTGATGTGCCAATCAGTTTCTTTATGAAGAACAGAGGTTTGGTGGATGAATCTTCTGAGAAGTCATCCAAATTCAAAGTCTTCAATGCTAAGAATGTTCAGCCACCGAAGACAAAACTGGACATATCTCCTGAGCAGTTTTTAAAAGCCAAAAAAGAGATTGGGACTGAGGCAGCTCCCAAAAAGAGGAAGATAAAGGACTTGGCTAAGTCAAAGAAAACAATCAAAAGGAAATTGATTGTAAGTGAAACTGAAACTGAAGCGGAGAAAGCCCCGTCTCCGAAAATTATGAAAAAGCCAAGGACATTGAAAACCAAACCAGCAGCTGCTTTGGAAGTCATCCCAGCTGAGAGAATGAGTGCAACTGGAGCTGAACAGTCTATCAGTGCCATACCAATCAGGGCAGTTCCAGTTGCACCCTCAACTGAACATCAGTTACCACCTCCAACTGCTCCCTCAAAGAAGACTATCACCGAATCTGTTGATAAACATAAACAAGTTGGAGTGAGAACACCACCTATCACAATCACCGGCACAACCCCATTGTTTTTCGCAAGACAAAAAGGAGTGGTGATACAAGAGAAAATGGATGCAACTGTCTTAGGACTGAGTATTTCTCATGTCCTCACTGACCCAAAAGGTAAGTGCAAAATGATTGAAGAGCCCAGACCAACCAACCCGATTCAGACTGGTATTGATTTAGTATGGGAAGAGGTAAATGAGTTTTCTGAATTGAAGTTGAAAACATACAATGAATGGGTCATATTCAGGACCGAAGTGTTTGCCAAGCGATTGCAAAAGACATCAGTTCTGAATAAATTCATCGCCTTGGAAACTATAGTCCTAAGGGTAATTAAAACTGTCACGATTGCTCAAGAACTGGAGAGGAGAACTTATTTCCTTGACCTGATGCGTGCCAAGAAGCTAACTCAAGCCATAGCTCAGCTACGCAAGAACTATGATCCTACCAGTCCAACTGCGTTCAATGAAAAATCAGTTTATGAAGAATTGGACATGGATCTCATATCATTGCAAATGAAGATCAAAAAATGGGAACTGGGTCAACAGTTGAGTATTACAACAAATTCCCAAAGTTCTTCCTCAGAAGAGCACGCTGAACCATCAACTCATCAGCCAGAGCCATCCAAGGAAGCAGTTGCTCAACAAACTGAGCAAGTAACTGTTCTTTCTTCAAAGGATGCTCAACCATCATCTTCTCCTCCAGCAGGTTTTAAACTCTATACCGATGCTGAATTTCGATGAAGTGATACAACCAGTTACCGCTGACATCCAGTTGAATGTTTTAACTGAAGAATCAGTTGAAGACGCGAGCAAGACTGAACAACCAGCCTCAGAGGCTGTATTACCAGAAGTTGAAGAACCAGTTCAGTCGCCTGCATGACCGAACAAGAATTTCAAGCTAAAACTGACGTGGCTCAGTTACACTCAGAACAACCTGAAGAAGAAGTACCAACTGAAGAGCCAACTGAAGTATTAGCTGATAAACCAACTGAAGAGCCTACCAGCTCAACTGTTGTTGAAAGTTCCACTCTTCCTCAAGAACCTCAACAGGAGGTAGTTGAAGAAATTGTTCCAGAAATGGTTACAATTGTGATTGAATCACCAAATAGGGCCTTGGTAATTTTTAATGAAGCAGACAAGGAGCAAGAACCAGAATCATCTGAAGCTCTGTCTCCTCAGATACCAATGGCTACTGATACTATGATAGAAGACTTTCAGTCGAACCTTCACAATTTGATTTCATCTATTTCTGATATAAAGTCAACCAAATTGCTGCACACATTAAAGATTCACTCTATGAAGGAGAATAAAATGAAGAACCTACACATTACAAAGGATATCACTTCCTTATTTCTCCAACTAGATCAATTAAAGAAAGACCGACTGACAGTTCAAGCACATTTCCAGACTCAAGACATGTTCAAAAATCGAATTGAATTTTTGGAAACAGTAGTAACAAAGAGAATGGATCTGATACAAGAACAATTAATGAATACAATATCCAATGTCACATCGGAAGTCCGTGCATTATTCAGTAAGGTTGATGGGTTTGACAAAAAAGGGGAAGATGAAGAAGATCAACAGAAGCTATCTAAGAAAAGACCTAGTCAACCGACTGATCAAAGACTAACTGATAAAAGAGCAAAAAAATGAAGAAGTCCAGATCAATTAGAAAACGACCTTTATATTCAGTTTAGAGATTTGGCTGATTTTCAGTCAGTCAGAAGAAGATTCTTTTATTCAGAAATTCTTTTTTTCTTTCATTCTTTGTACGAATATGTACATTGAAAGATCTACTAATAAAAGATTATTTTATCTACAAGAGTTCAGGTTGATCAGTTCATAAATTCTAAGTTTTATCAAACACCTAAAAGGGAGAAATAGTTGGAAACTTAATTTCAGAGTTTGACAAATTAAGCGTGAAAAGATTGAACAATTGATCAAGAAGACGGAAAGTAACTGAACTGAAGATTTGTAAAACTTATAGTTTCCCGAACTGAAGATTAATGCGTATGTAATCAAAGACAAATGAACTAAGTAAAGCTAACTGAACTGTGTAGTCAATTGAACGATCAATTAAGACTGATCAGTTACACAGCAATCAGTTAATCCTATCGGCTATGGCAACTGATAAATCATCTTGACATGTCATCAGTTAAAGAACGTAGCTATCAACCGACAATTGTACAAAAACAGCCTGCAACGTGTAGTGGGAATGCCGCATTTCAGAAAAGCTACATTTTAAGATTGTCAGAAGAATGTTGACGTGGCTATACAATGGATATAAAGATTCAAAATGCATTCATTGTTACCGTTAGAAGCAAAGCCTATAAATAGCCGATAAGATCAGATGAAGCACAGAAACCAAGTTACAAGTTTTGCAACCAAGTGTTACAGAGTTACGAAGTCATCAAGCAATATAGTCAAGAACTCAGCATATATTCTTTCAAGTTTAAAAGCTCTCAAAAGCTCACGCTTATTATACATATTCATAGCTTTCAGGCTATACTTTGAGCTTAAAGTACGAACACTCATTGTTGTATTATTCAATCTTGTAGAGATCAGTTGTGGTAAGAAATTATACATCAGTTGAGTACTGATAAGTTGTATTGATGCTAAAAGTTTTAGTCCTGGCAGTGTTAAGTCCAAACTGAAGTGGGTTTGTACAATTCATTGTATAGATCAAAGTCTTTTAGTGAATATCCTATCTTCGAGATAGAAGAGGTGACGTAGGAGTAATTGAAATCTCCGAAATCTTTTGTTCTTTCATATTTGTTATATTTTATCTGTCTTTTAGTTATTTCTGCACTTTCATTAAGTTAACTGATTGACATTGTCAACAAGAGTCGCTAATTCAATTTATCACTAAACTGATTCATCAATCGAAGAAGTTGTGAAAACTTTCAAGTGTTTATTCAACCCTCATTTCTAAACACTTTTTCACTCCTAACCAATCATAACAGATGTCCTGCTTATGTGAAGCAGGTAGTGAGAGACAAATTGGATAATATAGCCAATTTGTGTTACTTTGTGGGATATCCAAATAATTCCGTTAAATATTATTTATATGATCCCAATGAAACAAATATGTTTTTTTTTCTCAAAGAAATGACACCTTCTTGGACAAGGAGTTTCTATTAGATATAAAAGATAGGATGATAGAGATGATAGAACTCAAGAAGATACGAGAAACACCAACTCTTGAAATAGTATAACCCACACCCCAACATCAAGTTGAAGATATACAAGCTCTTAGGATATCCGAAATGGTCTCAAGGCCACATAATAAGATGAGCATGCTTCTTGAAGAGGGCTAAGCTGAACACATTCCTGGATTTGATCCAAGAAACATAAAAGAGGTATTATCAGATGCTGATTCATCCAAATGGCTTGAAGTTATGCAATCCAAAATTGACGGTATTGTCCTTACTAGATTCACTAGAGGGAATTGTTTCCATAGGAAGAAAATGGATTTACAAAAGAAAACTTGGGACTAATAAGAAGTTAATGACCTTCAAAGCAAGATTGATAGCAAAACAATATACTCAAAGGCAATGTATTGACTATGAGAAAACATTTTCTTCAGTTGCAATGTTTATGTCCATTTGGATACTGCCAGCCACATCAGTAAATAATTTATATTTTATGGATACTAGGTTCGGAGGACTATGAGATTTATGGGAATATATGGAACTGAAGCTTCATTGATCAATTTTCAAGTTCCAATATAAAACATTTTTATTTGGGGTCAATGATTAACCTTGTGGATAAGTTTGAGTTCTAAGAATGTGCAACACATAAATTGAGATATGTAGGACCTTGAATTATCTTGACAATGATAAGTTAAGGAATGAAATTTCTAGGATAAGGAAATTACTCTAACTTTTGTGATAACAAATAGATAACTACCTTACGTAAAATAAGTCGCAAAATATAGATGGGCATCGAGGAAAGAGTACAACAATAAGTTTTTCATTTACACGATACTAAGATTAAAAATTATTTTGGGAAGGTGGATAAAAGTTTTTGTCCCTAGAGTGTTAAACTTTGTAACTATAAGGTCATATGACATGGTCTTGGGTTCCGAGGTTATATATAAGTGTTTGATATTATAGGGGGATTTGGAATCAAATCATGATGTGGAATGGTGTCTCGGTATACTTGAATCGTTTAAGTACTTGGAATGCTTGGGATTTAAGAAAACAAAAACAAAAAAAAATTGGTGATAGGGTTAAGGACAATATGTTTGGTATATGCATGAATAAGGTTTTAGTGAGTACCAGTCATTAAGGGTTCTATAATCAGGGATACAATACTTATGGATCGAAACTGGGTTTGGAAATAGGAATATATATTGGGAAAACAATTACTTATACGATCAGGATTACTTAAGGTGGAGCTAATTAGTTAAGTAATCTTTGGGAAGATGGAATAACTTAAGGTAACTTAGGGTTTATAATTGATAGGAGATGTAGAGTTAGTTAAATCTTTGAGTTCCTTGAGATCAAGAAATTTGGCATAAATATATAAAATGGAAGATGGCATATTAGAGTACGCAGCGAAAGCGTGAGAGTACAAAATTTAAGCCAAGTGGATTATGCATGAAGGGAATGAGGGAGCCTAAGATTTTCAATAATCAAGACTAGGCAAATTTCGAGGACGAAATTTTATTTAAGGATGGAAGATTTGTAACGCCCGAAAAATCAGTACACGTAAACCGCATGCACGCGAATGATTTAAATTGCATATTTAGTTTATTTAATTGATTTTAAATGCTTAAATAATATAATTTACATGCTTAAATGTTTAAAGTGCATGATTTCATGAAATTGAAGAATTTTATCCGAATATTCGATAATAGACTGGGGAAATGAGACTTTCAATAAATATTTTTGAGTCTTAATAATATGATTAAAATTTTCTAAAAATGTTGGAGTCCAAATTATTTTATGAGACGATCTCGATTTTATCCGGGAAGCCGGTTTTGGGCAAACTAATGACTTTTAAAGGCACAAAAATTATTATTTTTGAAAACAAATTTTGTAAAATTTTATTTTACAATTAAATAGGTATTAATGGACCTAATATAACTATGATTGAAGGGCCCAATTATTGCTAAACTAAAAAAAACCAAAACCCCAACTCATTAACAAGCAATTTTTGAAATTTATAAAAAGGAAACCTAGGGTTCTAAGCATCCATAGCAGCCGAAATTTCACACACACAAAATTCAAAAATTTCAAGAGCAAAAATCCAAGGTCGTTCGTCGCTCGTTCGTCTCCTTTCGCAACCCACGTCAACGATCGCATATTCGAGCTTCTTAAATGCAAAGGCACGCTTCTAAACTCTTTTGATGCACCATTCAAATCATAATATTCATGTTTTACGTATTTTAGCATGAAAAATATTTGAAAACGAATCGCTTAATAACAACGAATAAATATGTATCGATGAATAAATGATTATATACTACACGTTTTCCTTGTTCGAAAACGTGTAGTATATAATCATTACCAAGATTTAAATTTTTCTACACCATTAAAATTTACGAATGGCTTTGAACGACGAATAAATATGTACCGATGAAACTGATATATGAAATTAATTCATCCTGATTATAATTTTTAAATCCTTTTCATTTGGATTGATTAACTTCAAATATATTCAAATTTCATTTTGTAGTTTTAGAGAAGCAAAACCATAAACTTCAAATTCACTTATTCCATGTTTATATAATTTTTCATGTTAATTAGGTGTATTACAAGTTTACCTAATAATGAATACATTTGAACTCATATTTTCTATACTAATGTATAAATAAGGTTTGGATTCAAGATTTCATATATTATTTCTGTTGGAGTACGTGTTCTCGCACCCAAGGCGCGATTGAAGTTTTAAAATTTTAGTTTTCACATTCAAAACGTTTTTTGGGTGTCGCATGATTTAAACCATTTATAGGATGTTTATATCTGATTTACCTTTACGTATATAATGCTGACTCCATCTATTTCTGATTTTAAGCGGACATAGTCTTTGTAAATCTGTACGGAAGGATCTTTCTTCTTTTTCGATTGTCAAATCAATTCCACGATCAGATACTTTGTTCATCATATAGATCGCACTAGAGATCTAAACATATTTTACGTCGAGATTGGATCGGTCGGATTTAAGAATTCTGACGGTGTTGTGGCAATGGAAGGATTGTGGCCAAAATATTTTCTTCAAAATATAAGATTGGCCTATTTTTCTTGTGCGGAGAGAGAGGAAAGAAAATTTTGGCGCGTAAAAATTATCTTATTGTTATAAATAAATGCAAAATACTAACTAGAGAGAATGCAAAACAAAAGCAAGAAAACACAATCAAATTCAATATATCAAAAGAGTTACATGAATTACATATATATAGGTACAAGAAATCCTTAGATAAGGTAATTATAATATCGAAATAAATTGATATGATTAAGATTCTCTACCATCTCCAAAAGAATGTCAGAAGTCAAGTCCGATTGCAACCATCGATCATGGTAAGAGCGTCTAGTAGCATCGCCCTATGATCCCCTAGGTATCACTGATAATGCCTGCAAAAACCTTAGGTTATGGTTAGCGTACAATACGGTTTTTTCAACTCATATGTTTCTATCGACTATACAACTATTGGTATATCGAGAGTTACAAATTAATTTGATAATGATATGATATATCTTTGAAAAAAACAGTGAGATGGTATGTGCAACTGAGGAAACACCTTTCCAAAATGTACATGTCTTACTCAGGCAGAGATTACTTACACTATTAATTCATCAGATCACATAGGATATCTTCACCTATAGGCGAGCGATGAATCCTTGATTACAATTTTTGGCTCTTACGTATCTCAAAACTACCCCCAATCTCGCCACATGTTGACCCTCAATGGAGTCGGTAAACGAATCAAAGTGCATACTAGTACGTAGATTGATGCGATTCTTCAAACACGAAAAGCTAACACTCTAAAAACGGAGTCACGCCCTCGATTCGATGAAATAAAGAACATTGTGTTGTCCCGATCTTTTTGAAACAAATAATTGTTTGTGATATTCACCTCTAAGCTACAAAAACTTAGCAACAAATATTCACGAAGATAACAAATGATCTCAAACGAACTTTCAAAGAACTCATCTTTGAAATCCAAGTGAAGAACAATTGACAAACGCCACAAAGTTATGAAAATTTGATAAGTTTGATTTGATAAATACACAAATGTGTATATAAAACCAAGCTTTGAATTTGAGAGAAAAACTCACAAAAATATATTAAAACTCAATCAATTATTTTACAGTTGGTGTATACATGTTTATAAAACATTGTTGATAACAAAACAAAGGGAAAAACTCGTAAAAAACGCAAGTAAGGTTTTTCAAAAATAAAATCTACATCGCGGCGTGCTAGGGCGGAGATTTCTTTCCACTAGGACACGCTGGTCTAACAAATCCTGCTGAGAAGGCGCATTGGGGGGATAGTTTTAGTTGCTGGGTGTGCAGATGCGCTGGGACGCATCCTGGCCTTCTGGGATTCGTTGCTCGATACGTCTTCATGGAATGCTTCATTGAACTTCTTCAAGCATTCGAATGCACTTGATTCTTCATCTTTAATCATCATCAAGCTTGCACGATTAAGACAATACTCCTGTCTGCATCGCCTCCCAAGATTTAGCAAGTCATAGATCCTCCACATTGTCTTGGGTCAAAGTACTAATAGTGTACAAACATAAACACAGACTATTTCACTCGATAAGTGATAACCACTTAGACAGATCGAGAGAGGGTTGCTCAGTGCATCATCAAATGATTAGCCATCTATATGATGGACATCTTCATGCACTTACTAGTTAAACATGACGTTAACATCAAAGATTCTTGTCTCAAGATCAAACGACATTTATCCTTATTTTAGGTAGTTGAATTGACAAGGATCATGTTTAGAATATACGATATACTTCATAATGAGTTTCATGATCTTACGTTGCGAGGCAGACCTCATGGTACCTATTGTACATTCAAAGACTTTATCTATACATCTAACATTGGTATTCAGATAAAATAAATATCATAATCAGATAAAAACGTAAAATATTATTAAAATTAAGAATCAATAAAGCTCAAGCCACAATTTGGCTTGCTGGGCACCTACTTTAGCATGCTTTCTGTTGCTCTATAGCCAACTACTCATAGATTTCAAACTCATTGTTTCAAGATACTTCTCAAACAATGGTCCTAGCAGGGACTTTGTCAGTGTAACAACAACGTTATCTGCAGAGGCGACTCTCTACTGATATGTCTCATCTTTCCATAATCTCCAGGATTATATGGAACTTCTTCAGTATATGTTTGGATCTATGATAAGACTCAATTCTTTTGCTCAATTCTTTTGCGCAACGACACTAGTGTTGTCTCAATAAACTGGGACTGGATCAACTCCTAAAGAAATGACACCCAACTCTTAAACAAAAATCTTCATCCAAACAGTCTCCTTTGATGCAGCAAATAAACCTATGTATTTGAAATCAATGGCTGAATCTGTTATGGTGCCATTTTTGGAACTCTTTAAAGAGACAGGACCACAATTGATCTTGAATACAAATCCACCTGTTGATTTTGAATCATTCAAACATGATTAGAAGCTAGAATCATTATAGTCTTTCAATTTTAATTATCGACTCCCGTAAACCATGAATTTTTTTTATTTCTTCTTAAGTACGTAAGAATGTCATTCACGGCTTTTCAATGCAATAAACTGTGATTCGACTTATATCTGCTTGTAACACTCAGTGCAAAGGTAATATTCGATCGAGTAGATATCATACCATACATTATACTTCCTATAGCAAATGCATATGGGATGCGGTTCATGGTTTCCATCTCATTGTTATTCTTAGGGTATATAGACTTAGATAGAGTCATACCATGACACATTGAGAGATATATTCTCTTGTACTCCTCCTTAGAGAATCTCCTTAGTAAGTTATCGATATAAGTGGATTGGTGAACCCTATCATTCTCTTTGATTTATCACTATAGATCTGTATTCCTAATACATAGGATGCTTTACTCATATCTTTCATGGAGAATTTACTAGCTAATCATATTTTAGTTGACTGCAACATCCCTACATCATCATTCCCAATGAATAATACGTAATCAATATAAAGTACTACGAATTTCATTGCACTCACGCTAACCTTCTTGTATATACAAGGTTTCTCAGGATTCTTGACAAATTCAAGCTCTTTGATAGCGTTGTCAAATCTGAGGTTCCAGCTCCTTGATGCCTGTTTGAGTCCAAAGATGGATCTTTGAAGTTTGTATACTTAATGGTCACTTCCTAGTTATGTGAATCCTTCAGATTGAGATATATAAATATCTTCCTTGATTTCACCATTAAAAAACGATTTCTTCATATACATCTGCCATATTTCATAATCATATCATGCTATTATAGCTAGTAATATTCTAATGAACTTGAACATTACGACTGGAGAAAATGTTTCCTCGTAGTCAATACCTTGACTTTGAATATATCATTTTGCTATCCATCTTACTTTGAATGTCATTACTTCCCATCCGTTCCAAGTTTCTTTTTGTAAATTCATTTTCTTTCTATGTGAACAATTCCCTTAGATGGATCTACTAAGGATCATACTTGGTTTGAAAATCGAATACATGGAGTCCATCTCGGACTGCATGACTTCAGGCAATTTAGATGAATCGGCATAAGATAATGCTTCTTTGATGTTATTTGGATCCATCCAGGAATGAACTCATCTTAGCCCTCTTCAAAAAGTAGGCTTATCATTTTAGTTGGCCTTGAGACCCTTTCAGATCTTCTAGGAGCTTGTGTTTCCTCAACTGGCTATTAGGGTGTGGGTTCGAATATTTCAGAACTGGGTGTTTCTCGCATTTCATCCACTGCGTCGATGTATCGAGAATACAAATCTCATTTATATAATGAAAAATGAAAATTTCCAAGGACAAAAATTTTCACTAATATATTTCTGGCAGCTGCTAGTTTTGTGAATTCTTTTACTAAAACATTCGGTTCCACTCTCTTCACTTAATTAGACGTTAAGCTAGCTTTCATATCTTCAATTACATGGAATCAACTCATAAATTTATTTATAAGCAACTTGTTTGATCTCCATCAAACTACATTCACGAAATTCAACTACTTGAACTTGATTATCTCAACAAGAACACAAAATATAATACTTGTGTGACCCTCAATGGTTCAAGGATACAACTAGACGCATGTTCACAACTTCATATGATTTAGAACATTTGTTAATGTTTGGGCCTACCCTAATTAACTCTTTCTTTTCATCAACTCCTCGATCAAAAATGTCAGAAATCAAGTCTGATTGTATCCATCGGATCATGGTAAGAGCTAGTAATATCACCCCATGATCCCAAGGTCTCACTGATAATGCCTGCAAGAACCGTAAGTTATGGTTAGCGTACAGTACGTTCCCTTCAACTCATATATCTCAATCGAATCTGCAAATATTTGTATATAGTGAGTTGCAAATGTATTCGATAACGATTTGATATATCTTTAAGTAATAACAGTGACATTGTATGTACAACTGAGGAAACATCTTTCCAAAATACACATGTCTTAGTATGGCTAGAGATTATTTGCAGTATTAACTCATTAGATCACATAAGATATATCCACGTGTAGGCAAGTGGTGAATCTCCGACTACAATGCATTGGCTCTTCGTATTTCGAAACTACACTCAACCTCACCACTTGATGACCTTCAATGGAGTCGGTAAACGGATCAAAGTACTTGCTAATATGTAGATTCTCCATGTTTTCTCGAGTCAAAAAAACTAATAGAGTACAACCATAACCGTGTATTGTTCTGCTCGATAAGTGATAAACACTTGTACAGTCTGATGAAGAGTTTTTCAGTGCATCATCAAATGATCACTCATCTCTATAAATGGACATCTCCATGCCATCGTCAATTAAACAAGACGTTTATATAACAGATGCTAGTCTCAAGCTCAAGCGACCTTTATCCTTATTTTAAGCGGTTGAATTGATTATAAACCTGTTTAGAATATATAGTACGCTTCTTAATGAGTTTCATAATCTTACGTTGCGAGACATAACTCAAAATACATATTGTATATTCGAAGACTTTATCTATTCAGATTGCATTATTATAGAAATAAAGTAAATATCATAATTTGATAAAACCGTAAAATATTATTAAAATTAAATATTATTTTTACATAAGAGCCAATAAAACCTAAGCCAGAGGTTGGCTCGCTGGACATCTACTCTAACAATTTAATTGTTAACAATAAAATTATAATCGAAATCTATTGATTTTAAATTTACAATAATTTTAATTCTTGGGGTGATTTTTAAAAATGAATTTGAGTTTACTACAGTAATGAATAATTTGAAACGAATTATTTTGATTCAAAAAGTAGTTTAAATAAAAACTAAAGTATATGAATATATTAATATATAACTATTCAAATTACTATATTGTGGATTATAATAAAATTTTGAAATCCAAAATGGTCCAAATCTTTCATAGAAATTGTTGATGTGTAATAACTGTATCAGCTAGGAGAATAACAGAAGCATGAAACTTGAAATATTGTACAATTTATTATTGCAGTTTCACTGTTACCACATGTCACGCCCCGCGATCGAGGTCATTCGACATCGGCGTTGTTCATCAATCACACAATCGAAAAACAACCAGCCTCGTAGCACAGTATAAACAAAAACCAGTTTATTTCGTAATTTCTCAAAAAAATACCAATGTCTTTACAACTGAAATAATTAATTCGGAAACGTCTTACATGGAATTAGAAATACGATAATTCGAAAATAACAAAAATAACATGGCTACTAATAAATCTCGAGAATCACCAGCCCCAAAATTGTTCGGACTCCTCTTCCTCAACCTGTTCTTCGGATAAATCTGGGGAGGGGAGAGTAAGGGGTGAGTATTTTGATAAATATTCAGCAAGTGGGGGGCCGTTCGAGCACAATATAACAACATGCATAAAATTTCGAAATCACATGACTTGCATAACATCATTCATATCACTTGCATAACATTTACCAGACACTGAGATTCCTCAACTTTCTATAGTTTACTGATATCAGTCCCTAATTTTTACTTCTCTAAGAGAACGAGACCATATATCGGTTATATCCCCACCGTGTAAGGGTCATATCATGGTTGGGATTCCCACCCACATACAGTCGAATCCTCACAGTACCCAAAACCACATGACAAATGTGAGAACCCGAATTTCAGTAGCAGCTAGCAATATGCAGCAACAATGCAAAAATTAAGCAAAAGCTAACAAAATCCAGCAGCAACTAATAATTCAGAAGATGGTATTTTTCCAGCAGACAGAATCCAGCAGATAAAGTCCAGCAGACAGAATCCAGCGGCAGAAGAATTCAATAGCGAGATTTTAGCAGATAGCTACTGATTCTGCTTATGACTTGTAACTTAAGCATTTAACATAGAATAAAGACTGTTAATGACAGATTATGATCATTAATTGGAAGGCCAACATTCAGAATTTAGCCTATAAATAGCACCCTAAATCTGAAATTGTTGTTACACAAATCTTGAGTGATTACTTGAAATTTTCGACCTAAGAGAGTGCTTTGCTCGAGCTGTAAAATCCAGTAGCAAGAGCAACCATATTTTCATACTTCAACTGAAATCTCTAGCAAATTACTGTAAGTGGGCTTATGTATAAATATCTTGAAAATCAGTTTGATGATTTCTGTTTTAAAGCAAAGTATATGTATTCTTGATTTCCGATTCTGATTTTTGAAGCACTGAAACCTAGTGAACTAACGGTAGGAATATATATTCTGAACATTACTGATTCTTATTACTGATTACTGGCCTCACCTCTTAGAAGAGAGAACATATAGGGGACTGATATCAGTTTAGCCATGAAATTCACAAACGTGCTCAGTGCTTACTTGCTAATTTTCTGAATACTGATTTCTGAATACTGATTCCTGGATACATATTCCTGTTCTGAAAATAAGAATTTTTTGTATATTATTGTATTACTGTTTCTGTTGAAAATGGTTTTGAAAACTGGGAGTTATTCCCGCTCCCGCTTATTGAGTGACGACCATATTACTTGCTACTACTTAAATTATATTTCACCCAAGTGTAAGTTGTCTGCAAGTAATATATTTTGCAAGTACGAGATTGATCCACAGAAAGGTTATTTTAAGTTTAAATTTATTAATTTATAGATTACCAAATGCAAGAATGGAGTTTACAAATTATAAATTTTGTCAAGACTTGAGGATTTATTCTTGGTTTATGTAATATTATTTAACTAAAAGTAAAACAAACGAAACCACCATAAATAATGGTTCCAAGAAAATTTAATATTTAAACACACACATAATATAATATAGTTCCCACTATAGAAAATACCGAATTAACCGATATTTTATATATGGTACCTATGATTATATTTATAACTATATAAATATATAATTGCATAAAGTAAATGTTAAATTAAATCCTTATATTTCATTTAGAACAACCGACAGAGCCACGCTATTGCCTAAATGAAATATATGAATTAATAAGTTAGTTGCGGTAAGTAAAAATTAGTTGCGGAAAAGTAAAAGTTAGTTGCGGGAAAGTAAAAGTTAGTTGCAGTAAAGTAAAAGTTAGATGCGAAAAATAAAAGTTAGTTGCGATAAAGTAAATGTTAGATTGTTAGATGTTAGTGTTAAATCATAATATTTCATTTAGAACGATCGGCAGAGCCACACTATCGTCTAAATAAAATATTATGATNAACAACAAATAATTCAGTTTTATACCTACAATAAAAAGAAGTTAGCTAAATGAAAAGAAATAAAGAAAGAATATACAAAATATAAACAATCTTACTTTACCAAGAATGCATCGTCTTCACCTTGACATAATAGATTTAGTTTGCCATGAGCTTACTTTTGATCAACACTAAAAACATCACTCATAGTTGGGAAAATGAAAAATATATTGGAACTTAGAACTTTTATACACACACACTATATTTTAAAATGGGATAGAATGATTCTCAAGCTAGAACAAGGCCTATATTTATAGGCCAAATGAGAGAAATGGTCAAAAATTTTATTAATGCCATGTAGTTGTAATAGTAGTCTTTGTCTCCTCCAACTTCAACTCCATGTCTCTACTTTCAATGCTTTGTTCCACGACTTTAATCATCGAATTTGACTCTGCTCAAAACAGCAAACATGTGGGAAATTGTCTGTAGATGAATTTGGCCACTTGGTTCACCTCATTTGGTTAAATATTGAAATAGTTATGATTTTTTACTATATGCTGGTCATGTTAAAAGTAAATTTGTCTTTCTTTTGATATTTGCACAATTTGATCATCTTAATAAACTTTTTAGGCAATCATGTCTTCTGTAAAGTTGTAGATAATTTCACAAATATTCCAAACATGTTTGAATCATCTCCATTTGAATTTTCTAGCTTGAGTTATCATTATTTTACCAACACGTAGAAAACCTGAAAATAAAACATATTTAGTAAGACATTTAAATATAAACAAACAATACTAAAATAACATAATTTTATAATTTTAATGAAACTTAAAATTTTAAAATACATGTTTTAACATATAATAAATTATTAATTTTAAGTTTCATCATCACTCACCCACCAAACCCATCTCAGATAAGAACGAGGAAGAACTGTTAGAAGAAGAAGAGCAGAACCAGTTTTGGAGCTGGTGAAGAAGACTGTTGTTTTTAAATTCTAAGTTATGTTTCCGCTGTATCTGTTAAGACATTGTTATGTCTGGTTTTACGATTCCGCAGTAAAACATTAGTATTTGATTTTGTATCAGACAATGAAATATTCGGTATTATGAATACAAATACTGGTTTCTGAATTTTTTATTTCTGAGGCTCGTTGTTTTCGAATGTAAATTTGAGAGCAACGCCGGTGTCAACCAACCCTGTCCCTGGGGCGTGACAACAACCAACACAAGAACGGAGTAGAAGAAGAAGGTGTACTCGACCGTATTTTCATAAAAACGAAAGAACATGCATAACGAATTTTAATCTTTAAAACAAGCCCACTTACCTTAATCCTTAAAGAAAAACGTGAAAAGAGGGGTTTCTTGCATTGGAATTTCGAATTCCTGCTTCGGCGGCTGGACTGCAGTAGCGCTTCACTACTCGGCACACTAAGAGAGCAAGCTCTCAAAAATCCTAGGGAGACTAGAGAGGGAGAAACTCAAAAATTTGATGAGTTTAGAGGTGTTAATTTCGAGTTATAGGGCCCTCTTATTTATATGAGTTGGCTGCTATCCTGATCGTGTATTATCCTTGCGTTTGAATTTTTTTGAATCAAACTTAAATCTAGGATAAAAGTCCTTATGTATCTCTGATTCTGAATAATATTTCGAAATCTAATTATCCATCCCTTGGATATTTCAAAATTTATACCTTGTCCTAGCTTGTAAAATTTCGAATTTTGTGTCCAATTTCTAATATTCGGTAGATCTTTTATTTTCCAATACAAGTAAATTATTTTTCTTAAATACCAAAACTTCCTTTTAGTAATTTGAATTTAATGGTAATTTTTCCCAAAAAAATAGGACTTTTGATTATTCCTAAAATTCTGATAGACAAACTTTTAAATTTTCTCATGCCTGTATTTTTTTTTGTGTAGACTCTTCCTATATCTAGAATTTCAAAAATCCCAAATAACCATACCAAAATTTCGAAATTCTTAGATGGAATTATTCTCTTGCTTAATCTTTATCCAGGTGAATCAATATATCAAATCTTAGGTCTTTATCTGGTGTAATTATTCCAAATTTCGAATTTATATCTCCATCTTTACCTGCTTATATCCCAAAATTCTTTATTTTATTTCTTGGATTGTGATAGATTTATTCATCCCAAAATTTCAAGTTGCAATATAAGTAATACCATCTTAATTTCGAGCTCCATAATTCTGCATACGATAAAATTATCTACACAACTTAGATAACCTTGCAAAAATCTTATATCCTGAATATTGAGATAAATATCCCAGATTACATAATCGTAGTACAATTAAATTATCAAAAAATATTATCACGATTGCACAAAATCCTGGGTTTTACACCACAAGCTATAACTTTTGATAAAACGAAAAGTTTTCGATTTTACAGTTGATATCGGAATCAATGTCATGTTTTTTATTCTCATGAGGGGTGCAATAATTGTCGCACTTCCTCTCTATCCCCACGTCGAGAATCCCTTGCATATCCCGTTTTGAGAAAGAAATATAAGTGTACCGCTTGAACATTTGATGTTCTTTAATGCATAAAATAGAAACACAATAATCTGCACACAAAAAATTATTTTAAAATGTTTAACATATATTCTAATGATACATAAGGATAAACTAATCATCAACACATCTAACAATTTTTTTAATATTCAACAAGTAAAGTAACTGATAAGATGTAATCCCAGACAAGTTTTAAATAAAAAAGAATAATTAACAGCGATTTATATTTCAAAAATAATTTGGAATATAATTTTAATTAAAGTGAATCAGGGAGTTATATTTTTCTTGCATGCCAAATCCTGATGGAGATTATTAAATCATCGAGTACTAATTTAATAAAATTATATTTATGTATGATTTGAAGTAATGGTTAAATTTCAATTTTCAAAATCACACCAGCACAAAATATTTGCATGGATCCCACAAAGAGAATGCCAGATATCTTGTTGTTGGAGTACATTCTGCATTGTCTCCCGGTATTTCCAATAATGGTTAGGAAAAGGTCCACATATTATTGAATCCATCCATATGTTAATTTTGAATTTTTAAAATTAAAATCAAACTAGATTTACGCAAATTTATCTCAAAACAATGAGTGAGCTCAAAGAAAAATATGAGAAACCCTATCGTTAAATTTCTTGAATCATCAATTAAATAAGAAAAATTAGAATTATTTATAGAGACCATAACATATATTCATCTAAACTTGTTGGAAGACCGTTTTCTCATAAATTTAAAAATTTTGTTTTGACTTTCAAAACATTCTTGAGGAATGTATGATTTAATTAAACATTCATATGATGTTTAGATGACGTACCTTGAGCGTTTAACGGTCGCACCAACCATCTCGATATTTAGGTGGTAATAGCTCTTCTTGTAAATTCATTCGAACAATCGTAGGATCGATTGGAGGATAATCGTTGAGCTACAATAACTTGATTTTTGAAATATTGAACATCGATGAAATAAATCGAGTTTGGTTTTCAAACCAAGCAGAAAAACTCAAAATAATCTTTTGTGGAAACCGATTAAACATATTGGTAAAGCTTTTGAAAGATATATAATATTTTTGTATTTGAAGAACACATAAAATACTTCAACAATGAATCATAAAAACAATATCAATAAGTAAATGCAATAAAATAAAGATGCACAAATTTGTTTATGGATGTTCGGAGAATAACAACTCATACGTTATCTTTTCTTCCTCCACCTAGGAATGTATCACTAGAAGACATTGATATATACAACTTTTGTACAAATCCACTTTGACTTAGGACTTATCTCTTGCCTAATTGAAACTCTTAGCACACTCGATTGTAAGCCGTAACATCACAATCCGCATAATTTTTAATGTCTCGTATGCCAATACAACAAACATAATTTTTAATGTCTTTGTTTGAAGACTCGTTCATCTAAACTTTGAAGCTCAACTCTCATATACAAGGATTTATATATATATATAATTGGAAAATTGTAATTTTGATGACTTACATTTATTTTTTTGTTAAATTTTAATTTTATTTATTTAACTTTGTTTTCTTGCAATTTTAGTCATTCCGATGTTTCGTTTATATATCATTGACAATGATGTGACACATATTTGTTTATGCTATCGTATGAGCAATGTCCTTAATCCCAAAGCTAGAAGAGGCCACATATGTTTTTTCATTACTACAATCTATAGGCACGTATGAAAAAATACATGTGACATGATCCTTATATCCCTTAGATTAAGGGTTGAGACACTACCTTATGGCCGGGTAACATCGAAGCATCTGTTGTGCTACATTAAATTTTTGCAAAATTGGAATAATTAAAATGGTAAAAAACTTAAAGATAAAAAAAAATAAAAATAAAAAAAACTGCAATATGATAATAGAATCACAATAATCAGTACAACAAAAATCTTATTTAACAACACATCAAAGACAACGGTTTTCACAAAAACCGTTGTTTTTTTACTTTTAACAACGGTTTTAACAAAAACCGTTGTCGGAGCCTAAAAAAATCCGCTCAAAGACAACAGTTTCTTTAAAACCGTTGTCTTTGATCTATGAGCGTTTTTTTTTTCCTACGACAACGTTTTTTAAAAACCGGTGTCTATGAGCGTTTTTTTTTTTGGACTACGACAACGGTTTTTAAACTGTTGTCGTATAAGCGTTTTTCTTCAAGCTACGACAACGGTTTGTAAAAAACTGTTGTCTTTCAACTGGTTTTTCTACAAATTTTGTTGTCAATATTAGATTTCGCGACGGCCTAAATAAAATCTGTCGCTAAATTTAGCGACGGTAATTTAAATATTGCGACGGTTTATGTATACCCGTCGCTAAAATTTGCGACGGTTTAAAGTAAAACTGTCGCCGATGTAGATATAGCGACAGTTTTCCAAAAACTGTTGCTAACTTTAGCGACGGTTTCTGTATAACGGTCGCTACATTTAGCGACGGTTACTTAAACCGTCGCCAATGTAAATTTAGCGACGGTTTTTGATAACCGTCGCTAAATTTAGCGACTGTTTTATTAAACCATCGCCGATCTATAATTAGCGACGGTTTATATTTAACCGTCGCTAACTAAAGCGACAGTTCTTATAAAAGCGTCGCTAATTTTAATAATTGTCGCTAATTGCGACGGTTTAATCAAAACCGTCGCAAACTGTCTATAAATATCCCATCTCTCAGTCCATTTTCTACCCTACCACTTCACAACACTTAAAATTTTTCTCACTTACACAATTTTCATTTCGTTTTTCTCTTTAAAGATTAATAAATTTTTACCACTTCACAACACTTAAAATTTTTCTCCCTTACACAATTTTAATTTCGTTTTTTTTAAAAGTTTAATAAATTTTTAAAATCAAGAATATAATATTTTCGACTGAATTTTTTTTTATTTTACTGACAAAAATAGCGACGGAAAGCATAAAAACCGTCGCTAATATTAGCGACGAAATTGAATTAACACCGTCGCTAAATTTAGCGACGGTGTATAAAACCGTCGCTCTTTAGCGACTATTTTAATTACGGCCGTCGCTAATTTTAGCGACGGGTAACGATGATTGCCGTCGCAAATTTATTTGCGACGGTTGTTTAAAAACCGTCGCAAATTGTAACTACAACAACACTCTAAAACCGTTGTCTTTTAGCGAATTCTTTAACCACATGACCCTTAACAACGGTTTTGTATACCTACGACAACGGTTTTTCACCGTCATCTTTAGACGTCTACGACAACGGTTGTTCACCGTTGTCTTTGAGCACACCCTTTAACCACAGGGCTTCTAACAACGGTTTTAAAAGGCCTACAACAACGGGGAAAAACCGTTGTCGTAGGCCTTTTTTCATGTAGTGAATTCAAACATATAACATCAAATCCAAAATGAGGTCACAAAAATCTCAACGTCGAAAGATTTCTTGGTTTTGAAATAATTTCCCTCGGGACTTCTGAGCTGTTTTTTATTCGAATTGATTAGATCCGAAATGAGGTCACACAAATCTCAACACAAAAAGCCACTTCGGTCGCCCAAGCAATGGAGAGAAGGGCATACTTCCTCAATTTGATGAGAATCAAGCGGCTGATTGAAATAACCGCTGAGCTGAATAAGAACTATGATCCAACTAGACCTACTGCATATGCCGACAGGGCAGTCTTTCAACAACTGGATTCTGATCTCATTACCCTCCAACTAAAAGTAGAATTGGAAGATGGGACAGAAGCTGCACATTCCAGTAGAGACGAGCAGTTCAACACCAGCTGAGGAGTTCAACCAAGCTGCTGCTGCCCAGAGTTCATCTGGACCAGTTACAACTTAGCTTTGGAACAAACTGCTGAGAAGGTTACAGAGACAATTCATCAACTAATTTCTAATGGAGCTCAATCCTTCTCCTCCACCGCATCAATTGTTCTACAAGTTTCTGAACAAGCAGCTCAACTGACCACATATACAGATGAAGAACTATCCTTAGCAAATGTGGACGAGCTACTGCTATCAGTTACTAAAGACATTCAACAGGAGTTCAGGGAAGAGCAGGCTTCTGAAGAGTTTGTTCCTGAACAAGTTTCTAAGCTAGTAATTGAGCCAGCTGGTGAAGCTGAAGTGAGCATAGAAGAAGTTTAGTTCATAACTGAACAAATAATTGTTGAAGAAGCAAAGCCAACAGTCCGGGAACCATCAGTTTCAACCAAACCGATCTCCACTATCTTGGTGGTTCCTGAGACTTTCTCTATTTCTAAATCTTCCCAACAACTTATATCTGCAGGAAAGAATGCTACTGAGGAACCTACTGCATCTATTGTTCATCAAGATCAACCTCATATTCTTTTTGTATAAGAAAAAACTTTCAATGAAGTTGATGAGGATGTGAACCAAGATTTTGGCCATGGACAGTTAGCAGTTTTTGAGTTCGGTGGGAAAGGGAAAGGGAAAGGGAAAGGCGAAGTTGTTGCTGAAGCCTTCTCACCTAAACTGCCAATCGCAACTGACGTAATGCTCGAGAATATTGCGTCCAGTTTGACGGATCTTGGGTCTACAGTCTCTAAAGTCAATTTTACTCAATTGTTCCATTCTTCAAGTCTCGACACTCTAAAGGACCACACCATGAAAGACTTAAAGAAACTGACCAAAGACATGTCTGCTCTGTTCACAACTGTAGAAAGGATGAAAAGAGAGAGTAACAACTCTTAAACCAGTCACGTCCCAGGAACTACTCAGCTAGCTGATTGCTTTTGTGCACACGAACTTGTCAAAGAAAATTGATATTGTGCAAGATCAGTTAGTTGAAGTATCCGCACAGGTTAGTTCAACACTCCTCATATTTTCCAATATGGCAGGTGTTGACTGACAGAGAGAAGAGCAGAAGAAGGCAGAAGAATCCAGAAAGGAGCGCTGTGAACCAGACAATACAACTGATAAAGGACCAGCTGACAAAGCTAAGAAATGAACAGAGTCCATCATCAGTTATACAGTCTGAGGGAGCATTAATATTTTGTAACCTTTATTTTGAAATGTTTGTATGAATCTGTATTTACCTCTTTCAAAATTAATGAAAAGTTCATTCTTATTTATGTACAATCTGTACAGAAGACTTATTTTATCTACATATCATTTTCAGATAATCAGTTCAGAAATTATAAGTTTTTTCAAACACCGAAAATGGGAAAATTGTTGGAAATTATAAGTTTCAGAGTTTGACAAACCAATCAGTAACCGAACTGAAGACCTGAACTGACTAGTATTTGAACTGAAAGCACGAAACTAATCTCAGAACTAAATAAGACTTATCAGACTGAAAAAGACTAAGTAGAGCTGAAGTAAATAAACTTAAGTTCTCAAAAATATAAATAAGTCCTATAACTGAAGATTCATATATTGGATATCAGAACTAAAGATTAGAACTAAATGTATTCTTCGCATAATTGATAAAAGCATAAATGAAATAATTAAAGTGAAGCCAACATAACGTTCAAACGAAAGAATATCAGTTAGAACAGATTATCATGTACAGATCAATCGACCAGTTTGACTCATGATCAGTTAGCCACGTCATCAGTTACAAGTTCGAATCTCAGCAGAAAAACTGACACTTCGTACTTAAGCAGAATAGACGAAGGATAACTGTCTGATACATTATACCATTGTCAGCAAAGGATGTTTACATGAACTAAAAGACGATTCAACAGATATTATTCATTAAATGCATTCAATATGACCGTTGGAATCGAAGACTATATATAGTTGATGAGTTCAGTTGTGAAAAAGGTTAAACAGTCAGTTGCGATTCACTTTCAATTTTATATTCAGTTTGCAAATCGCAATCTCAAGCTCACACTTAAATGATCTATTTGTAGCAATCAGGCTATTCATTTGAGCGATTCAAATATCAACTGATAAGTGTAAGAAAAACTAAGAGTTTCAGTTTCACAGTGTTTAAGTCCAAACTTGAGTGGGTTATTACATGCTATTATAATTAGTCAAAATCTTTTAGTGAATATCCATCTTTGATATAGAAAGGGTAACGTGACGTAGGAGCATTCGAAGTCTCTGAACATCCATAAAAATCCTTGTGTTCAACTTTCTTGTTCATTCAATTATCACAGTACACTAGTCAAAATATTCAAATCTATCCTTCAGTTTATTTTCACACTATTTTAGTTAAACGATCAATATTGATGAAACGTCTGCTTATTCGTTTTCTTAAAACGTGCTAGATTTTTTTTTTCAAACCTCACTTAGCATTCGACCGAACCATAAAATATTTTTGACCTCATTTTTAAAATAATTCAACCCACTAACATTTTACTAAATCTAAAAATAACATTTGAAAAGTAAAGCCCATACTATTACCTCTCAAAAAATCACTTAAAAGCATAAATAAAAGGTCGTAAAAATATCTTAACATAACTTAAAACCATAAATAATAACTAGTGCGGAAAACTAGCGTCGGTCCTCGGGTTATGTGCACCTTCAGTCCAGTCAGATCAACCACCAAGACCTCCATAAACATAATCATCATAATCACCTGCATCAATCACACCTAGTGAGTCTAAAGACTCAACACGTCATATCCTTGATAACAAGTAATACGTAATACAGTTCACATACAACAGTGAAAAATACTTGTACTTAAAATATCGTTTTCATGAAGATGCATAAATTTTAAATAAAACCATTTTCATGATGCATAAACTTTAAATAAAAACATTTTCATAATGATGCATCCTCTTTAAACATAAACATTTTCATAAACTTTTTCATATCAACATAAACATATTCATATTCATATCCATATCCATATTCATATCCATATTCATATTCATGTTTCATATTCATGTTCGTGTATGTTGAATTCAGATCGTGATTGTGACTCGTATTCTTAATCTTAATGGGCGATGGATCCATCTAAAGAAAACCACAGTACTGGGCGGCGGGGGACACCAGCAACACTCTCACCGGTCAACTNACCATTTTAACATATAAGAATCCTTAACATTTAAAATAGACATATTAACATATAAAAATTATAAACATCCATAATCATTGAAAATAATCATATTAGCATATAAAATAGCATTTAGAACACTGTCATGACATTTACTAATTTCTAGGTGTGAAAAGACCGTTTTACCCCTAAACGTAAAATTTCACGTTTTTTTTTACATTTTCTTAATTCCATTGACTCTAACATGTCCCAAATAATTATTTAAGCCTACATGAATTTTCTCATATTTTTATTTAGCTTAAATCGAGGTCTTTTAATTTAATCTTTAAATAAGACGTATTTCTGCGTTTTAATCCCGAATTAAACCAAACCTTAATATAAAATTTCCAAATTCAAAACTTAGACTTTTAATAATTATTTAAGCTTAAAACTAATTTTTCATAATTTTATGAAGCCTAAAACTATGAGTTTTAATTAACTCGTTAATTAGCGTTTCGTGCGGCGATTAAATCCGGAATAAATCCAAAACTCGTTATTTTGATCCCAAATTTTAAACATAACATTTTTATTATTTATTCTACCCTTCCAAGTCATGAGCCACACCCGTGGACCCATGGCTCAATTTTTTCTTTCTTTAATTTTCGTTTTTGACACTTAATCAAACCACCCGAGCCAACTCCTAATTTACTCGAGCCACGCCCGAGCCACCTTGAGCCAAAACCTACCCAAATCATCTATGAACCCTGCTGACCAGCCCTAAGCCCAAGAACCAGCCCCTGGCCCGCGTTAAAGCTCCTGCAACCTGGACCCTGTTACATGCGTATGTGCAGGTGGAGTGTTTTTGAACAAAAGAACTCCTAACCAATCTAGGACTCCTCCCAACCCTTAACCATCGAGCCACCCTGACCCTAACTGAGCCTGGACCACGACTAGACCATATCCAGACCAGCCCAGCCCCTGAACCCAAGCAGCGGAGCCCCTGAACCTTGACAGCAACCTCACGCCTAACTTGCTGCCAAGAAATTCTTCCTCACGTTTTCTGTGCTTGGCTCGAGCCCCATCGAGCCACCCTGCACCAACTCATGACCAGACACTCTAGGCACCCTCCTGGACCCTTATAACCCTTAGGACCTGACCTTAACCGCAAACCGAAGCACTACATCAGTAGCATGCCACAGCCGAGAAACCCACTTGCTCTAAACTCTTGTTTTCTTGCTTAGCCACTTAACCCACGGGCCAGCCCTTGAACCAGCCCCTCATGCACCTTCCTAGGACGCTAAGGACGCACCCTAGCCCAGCCCTAAGCCCCCAAGCCGAGCCATCTACCCTGCACAAGCCGCTGGACCTGCACGTTTTCCCTTGGGCTCTCGGGTGGCTAGGACTCCTCCCATCCCTCTTGGCTCGAGTCCTAGCGTGGCTAGGACCCCTTCTCTGACCCCTCACGAGCCTCCAACCAAGTCCTGGACCAACCGAACAAAGCTAAGCCTCAAAGCTCATGAAACCCGATCACCTTTGGCACACAAACGTTAGAATTCGGTTCCGGCATACTCGGTTCGTGTTTGCAGCGTGTGTGTGTTCTTAGGACTATAAACCCATGTAAAAGCTTGCTAGTTTGATCCCTAACTCATGGCAGCCCCTTATACATCATACAAGCATGATTTTGAAACAACAAACAAGCTTTAAAAATTCATGTTCATATAAAAACGAAAATAAATAAATAAATCACTTGTTTTTCATACAAGACATGATTAAATTCATATTATGGTGTGATCAATGTTTGAAGGAAGAAATATGCGTGCCTTTGCGTTTTAAACGCAAGATTATTCATCGACGATTTGCGAAGAACGGGGCAAGAACATTAGCTTTGGAACTCCTTTGATTTATGCAACTTTTCTTCAAAATATTTTAGTGTGTGCCGTGTGAATTTGGTGGAAGAGATTGGAGAGAATTTTGGAACTGCAGGGAAGTGGGGCGTGGGGTTTAGTAAGGGTTATGAGGTGGGTTTTGAATATTAAATATCTAATTAAATACTAATCAAGCTTAGGCCCACTAAAAAGGTTAATTAGGCCCATTAGTGCTCAATTAAAATATTAAAAATTATTTTGTTGAATAAAATTTGTGAATTTATTAGCCGAGTTGCCAAAACGTTCGTATTATTGTTGAAAATCTAACACCGATAAAAATTACGTCCCGGCGTATAAAATCACATCAAAACCCCATATTTTCAAAAATAAGAAAAATCCTCACCCATGTTTTAAATAATTAAAAACAATTATTTATTAAAAGTATTTTCTATTTTTTTCAGCCCTCGGTCTCCGTTCCTCGATCGCAACTCGAATAACCTTTAAAAATACATTTTAATGCAACAATGCAGAAAGGTATATTTTAAACATGTAAAAATGCACAGCATAATTAATTTATGAAATTAAAATAGTTTAATTAGACTACAAAGAATTTAATAATTTGTATGCATGTGGTTCGCGTGACCCCTTTAAATTTTCGGGGCGTTACAATTGACGTACAAGATTTCAGGATCAGTTCTTCACAGAACTGATTCACATTCGAAAAATATCTCAAAAAGCCTAAGTGTTTATTCAACTATCCCTTCTAAACACTTTACCCGTATTAACCGATCCTAACATACTGAATCCAATACGTGTATGACCCTTAATGGTTCATGAATAATATTAGTCGTGGGTTCACAACTCATACGATTCGAGACAACATTTATCTCTTTTGTGGACTTATCATAATTAGCCTCATTATGTGCATCAATCACCTTGATTACAAGAATTTCAGAACTCAAGTCTGATCGTACTCATCAGATTATGATAAGAGTGTCTAGTAACATTGCCTCATGATTCCCTAGGTGTTATTGGTAGTGTGTTCAAGAACTAATAGGTTATGTTTAGTGTACAATATTGTCCCTTCATCTCATTTATCTTGATAAAATTTGCAATAATTGATTTATATGAATTCAATAATGATGTGATGTATTTTTTAGAATAATAGTTCATTGGATGTGCAACTAGAGAATCACCTTCTCTAAAGCACATTTCTTAGTTTAGCAGAGATTCCCTACACTACTAACTCATTAGATCACATGAGATATCTACACTTGTAGATGAAAGATGAATCCTCGACTATAATGCATTGGCTCCTACATATGTCGGAGCTGCACCTAATCTCGCCACATGATGATCCTTGTGGAATCGATAAATGATTTAAAATGCAGCGCTAGTACGTAGAGCCTCCACATTGTCTTGGGTCTATGGACCAATGGTGTACAACTATAACCGTTGATTATTCCACTCGATAAGTTATAACCACTTGGAAAGTTCGAGGAAGTGTGATCATCTATTTGTATGATTGGACATCTTTATGCCCATAACAATGAAACGCGATGTTAACATCACAAATTCTAATCTCGAATTCGAGCGACTTTTATACTTATTTTTTGCGGCTGAATCGACTAGGATGAATTTATTATCAACCTTGCGAAAAAGACCTCAATGTACTAAAATATATTCAAGGGCTTTATATATGCAGCTTGCATGAATATACAGATAAAATAAATATTATAATTGGATAAAAAACGTAAATTATTACTAAAATAAAGACCTTTTTATATTAGAGTCATTAAATTCCAAACCACAAGTTGACTTGTTGGACACTTACTCTAACAAAACTTCCATCCTAGATGATTTTTTTTTAAGAGTGATTAGTTAATTTTGAATACTTGTATTGGGAGTGTTTGCAAACAATTAAAAAAGTGATTCATGATCGTTGACTTAAAAAATCAATTTTGTGTGTTTATTACACCCAGATTATTCGTTAACTTCTACTATAGTTTAACTGGAATATAGAATCTAGTGGGATGTTGATTCTATTTCTACAAAATTTATACTGATAGAAGTTAGCATTAAAATTATTTATTTATCAAACTCTATTCACTTCTGATTTTGAGTTTTTAACTTTTATTTATCAAACACTAATCAAATCTGCCTTCAAACGATTCGTATATAATATAAATTTCACAGGAACATGAAATAAAAAGAGGATTTCAAATCAAAATATTTGAAATATATGAATTTGACATGACTTTGTTTAATAGTAAATTTGAAATTGAAACATAAAAAAATATATTTAGCTAACATAATATATATTTTTAAAAGCTAATATTAGGAATTTCAAATTATTATTCTAATTTTGATTCAAATTCATTCAAATATTTCAATTGGACTAAATGATTTCATCCAACTACAAAGTATATAATGTAAATCTCACACACAAACGGGGACGTCTAACAAATTCAAACCCGACAATGCTTAACGGCCATATTTTTTGAGTTTAATTTAATCTCTCTCTCTACTCCTTTTCTTTATTATTATTATTATTATAAGTAAAATTTCCAAAACTTCACACTCAATCTGGTCGCTGTACTGTTTCGGAAGGTATCGCCATTTGTGCTGCTATTCATTGTTCAATCTCCCTCAATTTGCCGGCCGCTTCACCACTTCTACTGTAAGCACATGTATGCCTTTACCATTTTATTCAAAGTAATCGTATTTTGCTGCGATTCTTCTGATCTGTAAGTTGCTTTGTTGTTTTCGAATCATAAATCGACTGCTTTCTTGATTTGCCGGTTGTTTGTTCATTATTTACGATTTTTTGCTCATTAAAGAAGCCACATTGTATTTTCTCGTTTTGTGGTATGTTTTGTTTTGTCTGTAGATATTTTCATTTGGGTTTAATGCGACTTGATTTGATTTTTTCTGAGCTGGATTTGGCTTGTGTCGCAGTGAAACAGGCTTAATTTAATAGTGATTGCGGTGAATGGATAGAAGGGGAGGAGGTGGAATGGTGCCGATATCGCCGTCACACACCCCACGTTCCAGCGATAAGGCAGCGAGAGATCTGCGATCTGGGGATGGTAGTTTGAACGGAAAGAATGACAAGGATAAAGGAGGTGTCAATGTGCAGGTTATTGTGCGATGCAGGTGAACCCTTTTTTTCCCTCGAGTGTTTTTATTTGAATGGTTTCTTTATTAAATGGAATTCTCATGGGCTATATTTATGTTTTATCAGGCCATTGAGTGAGGATGAAGAGAGAGTGCATACTCCTGTGGTGATTTCTTGCAATGAAAACAGAAGAGAAGTTTGCGCTATTCAAAATATTGCCAATAAGCAGATTGATAGGACTTTCAACTTTGACAAGGTCTGATATATCTTCTCCTGCCTACATGTCTTTGTTGTACGTATAAATTTGGGGAATATTAAAGAGTACAAATATAAAGAACTGAAAATTGTACAAGTTCGCTCTATTTTCAGACTTATGGCTATTCATTATATAACAGGCAACGTTGTTGAAGGTTGTTTAAACCATATGGTTCTGGTTGTTCATTAAATAGCAACCGGGTAGTTGAATGGGTTGTTTTTCCCCTTAGTTTCTATTTTAAGTTGTGACTGGTTTCCCCCCTTACAGTTTCTCTTTTTCTCAGGTGTCAATGCACGGTCTGTTAATGATACAACTTCATTTCTGGATTTTTGTTTTAGATATTTGGTCCAACATCTCAGCAAAAGGATATATATGATCAGTCAATCTGCCCCATGGTTTTTGAGGTTCTGGAGGGGTACAATTGCACCATTTTTGCCTATGGGCAAACTGGAACAGGCAAGACTTACACAATGGAGGGTGGATCAAGAAAAAAGGTTTGGTTTATGTCCTCTCTAGCTGTATTGGTTTCGAGATGTATCATGTGCCACTTTATCTTAATGATTTGACTTCTTGCTTAGAACGGTGATATTACGAGTGATGGTGGAGTTATTCCAAGAGCTGTTAGGCAAATATTTGATATCCTAGAGGCTCAAAATGCTGAGTACAGCATGAAAGTTACATTCTTGGAACTCTACAATGAGGAAATTACAGATCTTTTGGCACAGGAAGAGTGTTCAAAATTCATAGATGATAAGTCAAAGAAACCAATAGCGCTTATGGAGGACGGAAAAGGTGGAGTCCTTGTTAGGGGATTGGAAGAGGAGATTGTGACCACCGCAAATGAAATCTATAGAATCCTAGAGAAAGGTTCTGCTAAAAGGAGAACAGCAGAGACTCTTCTTAACAAACAGAGCAGCCGTTCTCACTCTATTTTTTCAATCACAATTCACATCAAGGAGTGTACTCCAGAAGGAGAGGAGATGATCAAATGTGGGAAGCTTAATTTGGTTGATCTTGCTGGTTCAGAAAATATTTCACGGTCAGGTGCCAGAGAGGTTAGAAAATGCAACTTATCTGATTTTTTTCCTTCTCTATCTGTTCATTAATCTCCACAATGGCGATAGAAGTCATCATAATTTTAACCGAATGTGTGTGTGTGTGTGTGTGTAAATTGTTGATCGTGTCTACAATTTCAGGGCAGAGCAAGGGAAGCAGGTGAAATCAACAAGAGCTTGCTGACCCTTGGTCGAGTCATAAATGCTTTGGTTGAGCATTCTGTTCACGTACCCTACAGGTAAAAAAACAATTCATTTTTCCTTGTTAACCGGATATCCATTATCCAGGTGTGTTTCAAAATGATTAATGTCATGTGAAATCTCAGGGATAGCAAGTTGACAAGGTTGCTTAGAGATTCTCTTGGGGGGAAAACGAAGACTTGTATAATTGCAACAATATCACCTTCCATCCATTGTTTGGAAGAGACACTAAGCACTCTGGATTATGCTCACCGTGCAAAAAACATAAAGAACAAACCCGAGGTTAGTGGTCTTGAATATTTGGATACAGTTCTTCCTTTCTTCAGCTGATTATTTTACAATGTGGACTAATCAGCTAGTACATGGTTGTTATTACAGATCAATCAAAAAATGATGAAATCTGCAATAATGAAGGATCTGTATTCTGAAATTGATCGACTAAAGCAAGGTTGTTCTCAGTGTTTGCGAGTGTGTTATGAACTTCATCTACGGTTGTTAAGTTCTTCAAAGAAATCTAAACTTCTATGCATATAAATAATAACCTAATATGCTTCAGAGGTATATGCCGCAAGGGAGAAGAATGGAATCTATATACCACGAGAACGTTATCTCCAGGATGAGTCTGATAAAAAGGTTTGGTGGTGTTTGCTGAAATTATTTAATGTGATTCCCCATGCCCATGATATGACAGCCATGTTTTTTTCTATTGTTTCAGGCTATGTCCGAAAAAGTAGAGCGCATGGAACTCGATTTAGAATCCAGGGACAAGGTAAAACTAACACATTTTTTTAACCTTAGTCTTTTTGGTGTGCTCTATGGAAACTCAAAGAGTTATCACAAAATTTTCAACTTGTGCGCAGCAACTATTGGAACTCCAGGAATTGTACGATTCTCAACAGCAGTTGACTGTTGAATTAAGTGATAAACTTGAAAAGACCGAGGTATTATTTGACTGTCTACAATTATAATCTTTTTCCCTTTTGCTTTGATGTCGAGGAATGATTTGGGTTCTATTCATATTCAGAAAAAGCTACAAGAAACTGAACATTCATTGCTTGATCTTGAAGGAAGGCACAAGCAGGCAAATGCAACGATCAAAGAAAAAGATTACCTTGTATCCAATCTTCTCAAGTCTGGTACGTGCCATCTGTACTTTAAGTCAGGGCCATCAGATGGAAATTTATGCTGAATATCAAGCCATAAGTATATAATATTTAATGGGATATTACTAGCCATTCCATCACTTGTTGTGACATCTGAAATCTAATTTGATTTTTCATCAATTTTAATTCTTTAACATCTTTCGATTTACCATTAGTTTCTCTTTAGTTGTTGGACTAAAAGGGGCCAGTTTTATGAAATTTTCACTTGATTACTTTTTCCTAGAGAAATCACTTGTTGAGCGTGCCCATGAGCTTCGAGTAGAATTGGAGAATGCTGTATCAGATGTCCAAAACCTATTTGCCAAGATTGGTTTGCATCTTGACTTTGAACAAATAATATGCTCAAATATCTCAGCAAATGATCCTATATAATGAAAGTATTCTGAAATCTGTAGAACGCAAAGACAAAATAGAAGATGGGAATAAGATTCTTATTCAAAATTTCCAGTCTCAGTTGACTAAGCAACTTGAGATCTTACACAAATCTGTGGCATCTTCTACCACTCAGCAAGAGCAACAACTGAAGGAGATGAAAGAAGACATGCAGTCATTCGTAACCACAAAGACCGAGGTATGTCGGTTAGATAGGGACACCCATTGTATTTTAAAGTTCCTAGTCAATAGAGTTTCTGATCTGTTGCATTTCTAGGCTGCTGGAGAGCTCCGGGAGTGCCTTAATAACTTGAAAACCATGTATGGTGCTGGTATAAAGGTTTTAGATGATTTAGCCGGACAGCTTTATGGTAACTCTCAATCAACATCTGGTCAACTGAGTTCCGAAGTTTCTAAGCATTCTTCTGCACTAGAGGAGGTGTGAATTTATTGAATATTGCTTTGAGAACAATCATAGAACCTTATTTCAGCACGAATGATTGCAGTTCATCTGTTGTGCAGCTTTTCAAAGGAATTGCTTCAGAGGCTGATACTTTACTTAATGACCTTCAAAATAGCCTGCACAGTCAGGAGAACAAATTAACTGTATACGTGCAACAGCAACATGAGGTTGGCATTTCTCAATTTACAGGATGGAAGATAGTTTTTTTTGGTTCATCATCTAATTTATTGCAATGTTCTTTTCAGGCTCACAGCAGAGCAGTTGAAACCACTAGATCAATTTCTCAAATAACTGTAAACTTCTTCAAGACTTTAGATGGGCACGCCACAAAATTGGGCCAGATTGTGGAAGAAGCACAGACAACTAATATTTGGAAATTATCTGAATTTGAAAAGAAGTTTGAGGTTTACTTTCTTTGTTTAAAAACTTCATTCAGCTTACACATCAAACTATTTCTTAGTGGATGTTCAATTTTTTCATAGGAGTGTGCTGCTCATGAAGAAAAGCAACTACTAGAAAAAGTGGCAGAGCTGCTTGCTGGTTCAAATGCTCGAAAGCGAAAAGTGGTATGCATCTGTACACTTGGATTTTCATTTTGAACTTTCACCCACTCTTGATGAAAGAGGTAGGTGAAAATTTTCACTTGTGGGAAACTTAAGATTGATCTTTCACAACACATCATTATATANGGATTTATGCAAAATGTGATACTTGCAAAACTTTGATTACCTGATTAAATCTGCCAAATTGGCAATGTGTGTGACCCAGTTGCCATTTTCAGTTTTATTTTTATTCGGCCAACAAAGATAAAAGATGCAAAATGATTTATGCATTATAAAGTGATACTTGCAAAACCTCAGTAATAGTCTTTTATTCTTTTAATATTGTTAATCAAATGATAATAAAATTATTATGGGTCGAATATCACAATCTCTTGTTCTTTTAATATTGTTACTCAAATGATAATAAATTATTATGTCCTTTTCGCGTTTTTGTTACCAGGTTCAATGTGCAATTGATGGACTTAGGGCGAGTGCAGCTAGCAGAACAACTAGTTTACAGCAGGAGATGTCAATTATGCAAGATACTACTTGTTCTATCAAAGCTGAATGGACAAGTTACATGGAGAGCGCTGAATCCCATTATCTTGAGAACACAGCGTTAGTGGAAAGTGGTAAAAATGACATGGAGGATGTCTTGTATAAATGGTTAGTTTTATATGTTTTTGTTCACAAATTATAAATTCCCTTCCCTGTCATGTCTCTAATTCTCAACTGGGGTTGTTTATTCTGAACAACTAAAAAACTACACAGTATGGAACAAGCAAAATTGGGTGCCCAACAATGGAAAAATGCTCAAGAATCCCTGCATAGTCTAGAGAAGAGCAATGTTGCTTCAATGGATGAAATAGTTAGGTTAGTACAAATCCCAATATTCAGGCTTTAAAGTTTCACCTGCACATTATCGTAATTTTATGTTTATTTGTGACCTAACTATAGGAGAGAAATGGGCACCAATGCACTATTGCGCGGACTGTTTACTTCTGCTGTGAGCTCTGCTATTGAAGATGCAGATATTGGAAGCAAAAATCTGCTCTCGTCCATTGACCGTAAGATAACTAGTTTGTATCTATTTCATCGTTGGTGGAAGTTCAACTGAATATTATTCTCGACATCCTTTTCATTTCATTAACTTGCAGGTTCACTACAACTTGACCGTGAGGCATGCACGAATCTTGATTCCATGATTGTTACTTGTTGTGGGGACTTACGAGAATTGAACAGTGGGCATCATCACAAGATTTTGGAAATCAAAGAAAATGCAGGAAAATGCCTTATAGAAGACTATGCGGTAGGAGTCTCTCACATGAGATCTTGTTGCTTGACAAATTTAGAAAATAAAATTACTGGATTGAATCCACAACCAAGTACAGAGCAGAACAGATATGCATGAAAAGTTCATGTTGCGTAATACATATGCTTAATTGACAACTAGCAAAATATGTAAAGTCTGAGAATGAATTCTTGTTTTGACAATATTAGGTGGATCAACAGTCCTGCTCGACACTGAAGAAGAGAGCGATCAACATTCCAAGCATTTCTTCCATTGAGGAACTCAGGACCCCATCTTTTGAAGAATTGCTCAAGTCATTCTGGGACGCGAAATCTTTAAAGCAGGCGAATGGAGAGGTAAAGCAAATGTTAGAGGCTGTTGTTTCTTTGAGAGACTCTCGGCTTCCTCTTACCGCTGTCAACTAGAAAGACTAGATTTGTTGTACAGAAAGTATGTTTTGGTTACAGAATGAATTGCATTTGGGAATTAGGTAACATCCACATTGAGTTTGATTTATCCTGAAACATTTCATTGATATTCTGAAAACAGAATTCAAACAAGGAACATTCAGTCATCTTTTTTGTCTTTTATTTCATTTTACTCTATTTTATTTTTTACTGATGTCTTTTATCGAGGGGATTAGGCCAATTCTAATTACGGAAACCTGCAGTCGTTACTCTTTTGGTGGACATGAGGTAAACCTTTGAACTAATACAATAGCTTGCAAATCAGATTTAGCTGCTCGCCCGAGAAAGTGTTGGCAGTAAAAATCGAATTCCAAGCCATTAATTAAGTGGTCACCTATTTCCACTAACTCAAAAATCTATTGGACACCACAACGATTTTATCCTATCAGATTAAATATTTATGTCGTCGATGGTAGTATCGAATTAGTATATCATCCACCGTCAATTTTATGTTATCCTGATGTAACCACTAAAGAAAACAAAGCCAAAAATTCATACTTGGGGTTGGTTGTAGTCTTCAGATGTGGGCTATATTATTATCCAATGGGCAACCAATTTCAATTTCAAGTTCGAAATCTTGGAGTATTTTTATAAAATAAATCGATCGAAATTAATATTCAAAGAAAAAATAGTAAATTGAACAGTAACAATGTTAATAAATATTGGATTGAATTAAACAAAATCGAACTAATTAATAAAATAAGTGTTAAATTGAACCAAAATATTTTCAAGGAACGAATTTTACAAGTCATAAAGATCATATTTGGATCGATCCTTAAATTTGGATGGGCTTTCATGTATACTGTTGGTTTTTTAACATCCAAACATTTTATTCTAAAGGCATGCTTAGAAGAAAAATCACGGAAATTTTTTATTTATTTATGTGAAACCTTGATTTTTTTCGGAGATAAGAATTTTGATGATAAGCCTAATTTTGAGATAAATAAAACAAGATCTAAGAAATTAAATAAGGAATTTAATTAGATATAAACAGGTAAAGTTTTTTTTTTTTTTTTATATAAATTCAAAGTTGGAAAGATTATACCAGATAAAGCACGAAGATTTGATATAATTTTGATACCTGGATAAAGATCGAGCAAGAGGATAATACGATCCATAAATTTCGAAATCTTGGAGTATTTAATTAGGATTCTCGAAATTATGGAGATAGGAAAAAGTATACAAAAAATGCAGGAATGGGAAAATTTAAAAGTTCGTCTACCAGAATTTTAGGGAAAATCAAGAGTATTATTTTTGGGATAATTTACAACAAAATTCGAAATTACTAAAGGAGATTTGTTTTGGGATTTAAGAACAAGGATTTAATTGAACTGGAAATTAAAGATCTACCGAATATTGGGAATTAGACACAAAATTCGAAATTTTACAAGCTTGGATAGGAGAATATTTCGAAAATATATCCAAGAAAATGATATATAGATTTCGAAATTATCCAGTATCATGGATAAGATATGATAATTTATCCTAAATTCAAGATTTAATTTAAAAGTTCACGCGAGAATAATACACGATCAGCATAACAGTCAACCCCTATAAATTGGAGAGCCATGCCATTCGAAATTCACAACTCTACATTTTCGAAATTTTCTCTCTAGTTCTCCCTAGGAATTTTCGCGACTTTGCTCTCTTAGTGTGCCTAGTATTGAAGCTCTGCAGCAGTGCAGATCCAGGCTCAGTTTCAAAATCCTACCATCACCAGTTCTCATTTTTTCGAATTATTTAAGGTAAAGGGGGTTTTTGCTATACTATAATTTGCACACTTTTCTTCGTAAGTGTGCTTTTTTATGCATATATTCTTTCGTAATTGGGTTTTTGTTATATTATAATTTGTGTACGAATCTCCCTTCACTTTTCTTCTGAAAGTTCGTTCGAGCATAATTCCTTGTTCACGATATATTTTCTTGGAGATTTGTCAAATTATATGTTCAAAGCACTGTTAGGATTTGATTGGATATGGGAAATGATTTCCGAACTATGACCTTTATACGGTGGGATGGTAACCGTTGTATGGCCTCACTCCATAGAGGATTGACATATTGGACATGGCATCACTCCTTAGAAGATTAACATATAGGAGATTGATATCAGGAAACCATGGAGATGAGATGACTTTCAGTGCTAAACAAGTATGCTATACGGGTATGATATGTGATGACATGTTATGATTATGAAATATAAATATTCGTTATTATTCAAGTTATGATATGCTATGTAAAATTTGAATTCAAGTATATATATATGTTGCTTCATGTCTCGAACGGCCCCCCACTTGTTGAGTATTTCTCAAAATACCCACCCCTTACTGTTGAGATATTAATTTCGGAGTTTGACAAATTAAGCGTGAAAAGTTTGAACAACTTATCGAGAAAACTGAAAGTAACTAAATTGAAGATTCGTAAACTGATAGTTGCTCGAACTGAAGATTAATGCGTGTATAATCAAAGGTAACTTAACTCAGCTAAGCTAACTGAACTGTATAGTCAACTGGACGATCAGTTAATTAGACTGATCAGTTACACAACGATCAGTTAAGACTGATCAGTTACACAATAACCTGTTAATCCTATCGGTTATTACAATTGATGAATCAGCTTGACACGTTATCAGTTAAAGAATGTACCTATCACCCAACAGTCGTACAAAAAACATACTGCAACGTGTAGTGGAAACGCCGCATTTCAGAAAAGCTGCAGTGTACGAATGTCAGAAGAATGTTGACGTGGCTATACAACGGATATAAAGATTCAAAATATCTTCATTGTTACCGTTGGAAGCAAAGCCTATAAATAGCTAAGAAAGATCAGCTGAAGCAGAATAATCTGAAGCTCTGTCTTGGTAGTTTTTAATGAAATGGTTGAGACCGAATCACCAAATAGGGCCTTGGTAGTTTTTAATGAAGCAGACAACGAGTAAGAACAAGAATCATCTGAAGCTCTGTCTCCTCAGATACTAATGGCTACTGAATCTATGATAGAAAACATTGAAAGGGGATCGAATAAGGTGCCCAAGTGCGCAACGGAAGTTTCAAAATTTGTTTTTCATCAAGAAAACCGAGCACCTCATTTCTATAATGTGTAGCAAATACAAAAATACCAAAATATCATACATAGGGTGTTAAGAAAAATATACCTATCAATCTTTTGAGATTGATGTTTGGCTCCAACTAAGTTTTAAACAACTTAGCTCTTGAAAGTAGATAATCTACAAGCTTCCTTCTTTCCTTCAAAATTAGGCCCACCACCAACTAGCTAGAACCCTTCTTATTTTGCACTAGAAAAATAAGAAGATTTTTCAAGGAGAAGTGATTTCTTTCTTCAACTATTGAAGAAGAAAATTGAGAGAAAAAGTTGGAGAATTGTATGTGCAAATTTCGGCCATTTCAAGTGTGGAGTGAAGGAGGATTAGTTGTCTCTTGGTTGTGGGAAAAGCTAAAACTACTTTTAGCATCCCAAGCCTTGGAGATTGAAAAAATTGTCTCCCAACCTTTCACCTCCCCATGCACATTATTTTTTATTTGGGCATGTAACAATTACAAAGCACATGGACTTTTATTTAAATGTCTAAAACACATTTGAGACCATTTAACATTTACTTGATTTTACTATAGCTCACTAGTTTAATAATTATTTCTAATTGGGCTCTACAAGGCCCAATGTAATTTAATTAATCCAACATTTGAATTAATTTAATTATTTAGACTCTACTAGGTCCACTAGTGTATAATTAATTCAACACTTTGAATTAATTTAATTTAGTCCATAATAATGTTTATGAAAATCACAATTTTCAAATACATTACTTGTTTGGCCAACTTTTAATTTAGGAACACTTCCTCAAATTAAAAGTTACATTCTCTCATAGAAGTCATACTTCTATTTTTCCTTACGCTTATAAACTCCTTTATAAGCCGTTCAACACATTGAACTATTTTACTTCTCAACGGGATCTAGAAAGCTAGTACTTATGTGGCCCTCAATGGTTCATTGATACAACTAGCCGTGGGTTCACATCTCTATGTGATTCGGACTAAACATGTCTTTATTTGAGCATACCCCAATTGCTCCATTCTTACTTATCAACTCCTTGATAACAAGAACGTCAGAACTCAAGTCTGATAGTACCCAACCAATCATGTTAAACGCCTAGCAGCATCGCTTACATGATTCCCTAGGTATCAAATGATAGTGCCTGCAAGAACCATTCAATTATGGTTAGCGTAAAGTACGGTCCCTTCAACTCATATATCCCGACCGATTCGACAACCATTGGTTTATCGAGAGTTGTCAATGAATCGATACTATGTGTCATGTCGTAGTTGCATCGATGGTGTAATCTATGAAACCCCTTTCATAATTACCACCATACTCTGATCAGAGATTTCAAACTACATATACATGAAAAACACATAGGATATCCATACCCGTAGGTAAGCGGTGAATCCCCGACTACAATGCATCGACTCCTATATGTTTCGACAGAACACCCAACCTTGCCACCTGATGACCCCATGAGAGTCGGTAAACAAGTCAAAGTGTAATTCTAGCACATAGAGTCTCAATGTTGTCCCGGGTCATAAGGACTAATGGTGTACAACCATAAACTAGGACTTTTCCACTCGATAAGTGAGAACCACTTGGAAAGTCCTTTAATGGAGGGTTGTTCAGTGCACTCTACCAGGAGCACCTATCTGCATGCTCGGACATCACAATGTCCCCTACCAATGAAACATGGTACTCACATCGCAGATACTAGTCTCAAGCTCGAGCGGCCTATATCCTTCTTAGCGGCGGCTGAATCGACTAGGAACCGTTTAGAATATACAGTATTCCAAATATGAGTTTCATGATACTCATCATATGAGCATCCCATATTCTTTCTACTATTTGTATATTCAAGGGCTTTATCTATGCAACTAGCATGGGTATACAGATAAAGATGTGCCAAAACAATAATTTCAAATATTATTAAAATAAAGACTGTTTATACATAGAGTTTCATTGTGAACACTCGGCCAACACTTGGCTCGACGTGCACCTACTCTAACAATCTCCCACTTGCACTAGAGCCAACTACCCATATACTTCAAACCCATTGATTCGCGATGCTTCTCGAATAATGGTCCCGGTAAAGGCTTAGTTAGTGGATCAGCAACATTATCTGCGGAGCCGACTTTGTCGATCGACACTTCTCCTCTTTCCACAATCTCTCGGAGGATGTGGTACTTTCTCAATACATGTTTGGACTTCTGATGAGACCTTGGCTCCTTCGCCTGAGCTATGGCTCCCGTGTTGTCACACATCACCGGGATAGGAGCAACTCCATTAGGAATGACGCCCAACTCTTGGACGAAATTCCTAATCCAAACAGCCTCCTTTGCTGCAGCTGATGCAGCAATATATTCGGCCTCAGTGGTGGAATCCGCAGTACTGTCTTGCTTGGAACTCTTCCAAGAGACAGCACCACCATTGAGCATGAATATGAATCCAGAGGTTGACTTCGAGTCATCGATATCGCTTTGGAAGCTAGAGTCGGTATAGCCTTCCAATTTCAGTTCTCCACCCCCATAGACCAAGAACAACTTATTGGTCCTTCTCAAATACTTGAGGATGTCTTTCACAGCTTTCCAGTGTGGAAGACCAGGGTTGGATTGATATCTACTCACTACACTTAGTGCAAAAGCCACGTCAGGACGTGTAGATATCATCCCATACATGATGCTACCAATCGCAGATGCATAAGGAATGCTTGTCATCGCCGCTATCTCTGCATCAGTCTTGGGAGACATAGACTTGGATAGGGACACACCATGACACATTGGTAGATGTCCTCTCTTGGACTCATCCATCGAGAACCGCTTCACGATGGTATCAATGTATGTGGACTGGGTGAGACCAAGCAATCTTTTTGATCTATCTCTATAGATCTGTATTCCCAATACAAAAGATGTTTCACCCAAGTCCTGCATCGAGAACTTACTTGCTAACCATATTTTAGTTGATTGCAACATTCCTACATCATTCCCAATGAGTAGAATGTCATCAACATAAAGCACCAGGAATGTCACAGCACTCCCACTGACCTTCTTATACACACAGGGTTCCTCAGGATTCTTAGTAAAACCAAACTCTTTGATTGTACCGTCGAATCTGAGGTTCCAACTCCTAGATGCCTGCTTTAGACCATAAATAGATCTCTGAAGTTTGCATACCATATGCTCACTTCCGACAGATGTAAACCCTTCAGGTTGAGACATGTAAATCTCTTCCTTAATATCTCCATTAAGAAAGGCTGTCTTGACATCCATCTGCCATATCTCATAGTCATACCATGCAGCTATGGCTAGCAATATCCTTATCGACTTGAACATTGCAACTGGAGAAAAGGTTTTCTCAAAGTCAACTCCTTGTCTTTGAGTATATCCTTTTGCCATCAATCGCGCTTTGAAGGTCAATACCTTCCCATTAACTTAAAATCATTGTTCAATAATAAGTAAACATCTCCTATGGCCTTGGCAGCAACCCTTGCTCCATTGCCCATCCTCAAGAAGGTATCACCTTCCCTGAGCCTCCTACTTCTTCCCATCACCTGCAAATCATTACAGATATGTGAGCCACAGCAGGTATCCAATACCCAAGAAGTAGAATTAATTGAAACGTTTACTTCAATATAGAACATACCATTTCCAGAACTCTTCTGGGCAAGATATTCTCTGCAGTTACGCCTCCAATGTCCAAGCTTCTTGCAGTGATGACAAATATCAACGGTCTTGTCAGCATTGACTGGTGTGGCTGCCACAGCTGGACTCGGAGTCTGCCTCTTCAAGGGCACGTTCTTCTTGGGACGTTGGAAAGAACGCTTCTTTCCCTTCCTAGGTGGACCGGTCTTCGTACCAGATGAAGAGCCCACATAAAGAACCGGCTTCTCTTTCTTGATGGTGGACTCAAAGGTCACGAGCATGTTCACCAACTCCTCAAGGGTCGGCTCCATCTTGTTCATGTTGAAGTTCACCATAAAAGGATCAAATGAGCTAGGCAATGACAACAGCAACACGTCGGTGGTCATCTCCGAAGGCAAAATAAGATCCATGCCAACGAGCTTATCCACGAGCCCAATCATCTTTAGGCCATGCTCATGGACCGAGGCCCCGTCTCGCATGCGCAAAGTGATTAGCTCCTTGACGGTAGCATGCTTAAGAGGCCGAGTTTGCTCACCAAAGAGCTCCTTGAGGTGCAAATGAATGTCAGCAGCACTCTTTGCATCCTCAAAACGCCTCTGCAGCTCATCATTCATAGAAGCCTGCATGTAACACTTGGCCTTCAAGTCATGGTCACACCAATCCTTGTAGGTCTGCAATTCCTCAGGAGTGCAGCTAGTCGGAGCCTCAACAGGGAGCGATTCAGTCAGTGTATATGCAATCCTTTCCGAGTTTAAGACGATTTTCAAGTTTCTTAGCCAAGTGAGGTAATTAGGTCCGGTTAATACGTGCTTTTTGAGTATAGCAGACAGCGGATTGCGAATCGAAGACATTGTCAATTAAATTGTACTGAAAAGTAAACAGATAAATGTTAATGACTATTTTAAAATATTTAGCAAGATATAAAGTATGGACTTTTACTTTATAAATTTTCGCTCCCACTGTTTTGACATTTTCACTACCCTCTAGTGAAAACGAGAAACTCCTTTCCTCAGTAGGTACGTAAGGTCCAATTAGCGAATTATGATCCCGAATAATATCAGCCAATCACAATTCCTAAAAGGTAGTTTCCAATTGCATCTCCATGCAACCCTCTACGTAAACTTTTGTCTCACGTTTGATTAGGACCCAATAATATGACGTCGTTCATCTTCACGTGTCAAGCCTAACCCATCGATATTGAACCTTAATGGACGGTCGCCATGAGTTCCCTCAATAATATGAGCCGAAATCATGGGAGTTCCACGTAGTTCACATCACCATGTCAATGGATGTCACAGCTTTCCGGCACCCAAGGCCCCCCCAATAATATGAGCCGAGCCCCGAGCACGGGTAGCGTTCATCATGCACCCATTGTCGATGGAAGACATGGAAATTATAAACAAATTTATAATTCCCCTTTTCGGGCTTGATATTAATTTTGAATCTTATTCAAAATGAGGGTTTTTAATTTTGAAAGGTCTCATCATTAATTTTATTTAAAAGCTCGCCATGTTTGATCGTATGTTTGCCGGATTCATGCAACTTTGTTATTATCATAATAATAACGCACATACTCATTATTTATAACATATCATGCATATATTATAAACAGTAAACAAAACAAGGATGATCAATCGCCCCAAAACTAATGGCCCGTGTGAGCTAAACACGGGCCTAGGTCCAATCCTAGGGAAATGCATGGGATGCAAATGCAACTATTACATTAGCTTCCAATATTTACATGTCTTCGATCTTCATAATCATCAAGGCCACCATCTTCCAATCTTGATCTTCCACTATACTAATATTTACAAATAAATATCCATGGCAAATAGGGATACATCTCATGGGGTGGGAACGGGCCATAAACCAAGCCCACTTTATAATTTGATAATTATTACAATCATTCAACACAAAATATCCTAGCATACACCTAGCATATTGGGTTTGGGCTTTTGATCATCCTTCATGCATAATATCACATATCATACACCATCAATTAATTATCACAATAATTAATTGATCCAATATTATATATCTTGATCCAATCACTAACCGCCACGATTATAAACTAAATTAACAAAGTATACAAACACATTTGTCTACTTTTTAATTAATTTATTTATAACCGAATTTCTTGTAAATCACCATTTACTATAAATAATTAAAGTCCAACTTCAATTATTTATTTCATGAGAAAATATTTGCAACCTTTTGTAAATTTAAACTTAAGGGCCCAAAAAATCATTTTTCACCAAAAACATTTGGCCCATTTAAATTTCACAAATATGTTAGCCATCCAATGACCCAACAACTCAAGGCCCATGACACTTTGATATTTCAAAACACCTTTTGAAAACCCTAGTCGTCATTGCCGTAGCCGGAGCTCCGTCACCAGATTCCGGCCAACATGCAAATTTTTTTTTTTTATTTTCGAAGGGGGATGGGCTGCCCTTGCTGCCCGATTCGGGCAGTCCCTCGGGCAGCCAAAGCTGTCCAAAATGGGCAGCAAGTCATCCCCAATCCGGCCTTGAATTCGTTGCAACAAATTATCTCATGCGGTTAGAAATCGACCTCAATATAATATTATGTATTTTGCTACTCAAAATAGTATCCTTAGCTCTGATACCACTTGAAAAGGGATCGAATAAGGTGCCCAAGTGCGCAACGGAAGTTTAAAAATTTGTTTTTCATCAAGAAAACCGAGCACCTCATTTCTATAATGTGTAGCAAATACAAAAACACCAAAATGTCATACATAGGGTGTTAAGAAAAATATACCTATCAATCTCTTGAGATTGATGTTTGGCTCCAACTAAGTTTTAAACAACTTAGCTCTTAAAGGTAGACAATCTACAAGCTTCCTTCTTTCCTTCAAAATTAGGCCCACCACCAACTAGCTATAACTCTTCTTATTTTGCACTAGAAAAATAAGAAGATTTTTCAAGGAGAAGTGATTTCTTTCCTCAACTATTGAAGAAGAAAATTGAGAGAAAAAGTTGGAGAATTGTATGTGCAAGTTTCGGCCATTTCAAGTGTGGAGTGAAGGAGGATTAGTTGTCTCTTGGTTGTGGGAAAAGCTAAAACTACTTTTAGCATCCCAAGCCTTGGAGATTGAAAAAATTGTCTCCCAACCTTTCACCTCCCCATGCACATTATTTTTTATTTGGGCATGTAACAATTACAAAGCCCATGGACTTTTATTTAAATGTCTCAAACACATTTGAGACCATTTAACATTTACTTGATTTTACTCAAGCTCACTAGTTTAATAATTATTTCTAATTGGGCTCTACAAGGCCCAATGTAATTTAATTAATCCAACACTTGAATTAATTTAATTATTTGGACTCTACTAGGTCCACTAGTGTATAATTAATTTAACACTTTGAATTAATTTAATTTAGTCCATAATAATGTTTATGAAAATCACAATTTTCAAATACATTACTTGTTTGGCCAACTTTTAATTTAGGAACA
>NC_133315.1:3627708-3666852 GCF_012295235.1 Primulina huaijiensis
GAGGGTTGTTCAGTGCACTCTACCAGGAGCACCTATCTGCATGCTCGGACATCACAATGTCCCCTACCAATGAAACATGGTACTCACATCGCATATACTAGTCTCGAACTCGAGCGGCCTATATCCTTCTTAGCAGCGGCTGAATCGACTAGGAACTGTTTAGAATATACAGTATTCCAAATATGAGTTTCATGATACTCATCATATGAGCATCTCATATTCTTTCTACTATTTGTATATTCAAGGGCTTCATCTATGCAACTAGCATGGGTATACAGATAAAGATGTGCCAAAATAATAATTTTAAATATTATTAAAATAAAGACTGTCTATACATAGAGTTTAAAATGAACCCTCGGCCAACACTTGGCTCGACGGGCACCTACTCTAACAGACATTCAGTCCAACCTTCATCATTTGATTTCATCTATTTCTGATATAAATTCCAATGCTGCACACTTTAAAGATGGACTCTATAAAGGAGAATACAATGAAGAACCTACAACATGTTACAAAGGATATCACTTCCTTATTCTTTCAACTAGATCAATTGAAGAAAGACCGAGTGACAGTTCAAGCACATTTACAGACTCAAGACATGTTTAAAAATCGAATTCAATTTTTTGAAACAACGGTGACAAAGAGAATGGATCTGATGCAAAACAATTAATGAATGCTACATCTAATGTCACCTCGAAAGTTCGTGCATTGTCCAGCAAGGTTGATAGGTTTGACAAAAAGGGGGAAGAGGAACAACAGCAGCTATCCAAGAAAAGATCAAGTCAACCAACTGATCAAAAACCAGCACTATGAAAGCAAAGAAATGAAGAAGCCTAGATCAGTTAGAAGACAGTCTTTATATTCAGTTGAGAGTTCTTGGCAAACTTTCAGTAAAGATTCTTTTATTCAGAAATTCTTTCATTCTTTTATTCTTTGTACGAATCTGTACACTGAATGAATTATCAATAAATGATTATTTTATCTACGAGAAGTTCAGTTTGATCAGTTCATAAGTTCTAAGATCTGTGAAACACCGAAAAAGGAGAAATTGTTTAGATCTTAATTTCGGAGTTTGCCAAATTAAGCGTGAAAATTTTGAACAACTGATCGAAAAAACTGAAAGTAACTAAACTGAAGATTCGTAAACTGATAGTTTCCCGAACTGAAGATTAATGCGTGCACTACAACAAAAACGTTAAACGACAACGGATTTTCGTAGGCCATTTAAAACTGTTGTAACTGAGGGTGTTGTAGAAAGTGCGTTCAACGACAACGATTTTAAACCATTGTCGTTGCTATCATATTGCGACGATTTTTCAAAAATCGTCACTAATTAGCAATGGTTTTTACCGTCGCTAATTAGCGACTGTTTATCATAATCTGTCGATAATTTTTGACGTAAAATAAAAAAAATTACTTTTATAATTTAATAAATCTTCCAAAAAAACTTACAATCTGACTAAGCTTATAATATTCATGATCTTGACTAAAACTTAGAAATTTACCAAGTCAAAGGAATAATGGTGTACAACCATAACCGCAGAATATTTCACTCCATAAGTGATAACCATTTGGAAAGTCTGAAGGGAGGTTGTTCAGTGCTTGATCAAATGATCACTCATCTGTTTGAATAGATATCTACATACTCTTACTAATGAAATATGGCGTTTACATAACAGATATTAGTTTTAATCTCTAGCTACCTTGATCCTTATTTTAGGCGAATGAATCGACTAGAAACCTGTTTAGAGTATACTGTACGTTTCCTAATGAATTTCATGATCTTACGTTGTGAGATAGATATCATGATACCTATTATATATTTAAGAATATATATAATCGAAAACTTCCACGTCTTGCCATGCAGATTCTGATGCGTTAAACAAACAGTTGTAAAAGGTCAGCTAACAAAAATAGGAAAACTATGAAATATCATTTAGTATATGGAGTATAATAGTACTCTTCAGTATCTTTTGGTTCGTGGTATGAGACAAATAGTATGAAGATAAGCAATATTTTTTAATAATAAAATATATAAAAATGATAGTTAATATAATGTTTGATTTGATTGATTAATTTGATTAAATTTGAGATAATATGATATTACCGTTTTGTCCTTTTGAAAATATTAATAAAATATTTATAATATTATTTATTAATTATGGTAATATTGTAATTTCAATTCAGTGATTTGATTGACGTGAGATAAATGATTGATGATTTGATTGATGTAAGACAAATGATTGGTAGATGGATAAATAATATGGTGTACCAAACATGATATTAGATTAGATAAAAATATAGATAAATAATATAGCTAACCAAACGGGTCATACACTGCGAACTTATTAGACAACACATCTTCTTGCGGAGCCTGCACACACCAAACAACATTATCACACACACAACACAGAAAACGAACATGCACAGACACACGTATATATAATTTGGACTTATTATCAATCATATGTATATATAAAATACGATACATATATGATAGTAATAACTATTTAATGGGCAATTGTGTCGGTCACTAGGTCATTTAATACATTAATAAAATAAAAGAGAATACATGGATATTATTTAAGATTGTTTGGAATTGGGTGAGACGAGAGGGAAGAGTTCGAGGGTTTGGAGTGGTCGGTTCCTGCAGCAGGGGAGAGTAGTGGAGCCCACCTCCATCGTCAAATCCTGGCCGTACGTTGTCATCATGTATTCTTTGGGAAGATCTGATATCCATGTCGTCTGCCTCATTGTTTCTTTTGCTGCAAGATCCCCACGTGCTCCAACCTGTTCATGCCACATGTGTCAATATTATATTTATATTTTGAAAAAAAAAAATGCATGCAATTCAAATGTCCTCACAACTTGAGAGTTCAATTTTTTTTNGGGTAGTCAATATTCATTTATGTTGCATTCGGATGAACAGATTTTAAATCCTTTGATTTCGATTATATGTGTATCGTTAATAATGAAAAAATAGATAAAATCTTAAATTCATATCTTATTTATTTACACATTAGTTACATAAAGTAAAATGAGTTTAAAATGTCATCATCAATTAAAACACAACCTTATGTTGGATTTAAGGAGATATATTTGATATATATGGATTTCAATTTTAGTTTTAATGTTAACAACAAACAATAAATGAAATATTAAATTTATATCTTACTTATTTACATATTAGTTACACAAAAGTACAATCGATTTCATTTGTCAAAATTATTGGATAAACTTATAATCTATCTTAAATAACATAAAACACTATTAAAATATCCAAAGGGTAAATTTTAAGTTTTCTGTCTCGTTTTTCGAAAAATACAAAAATATATATGTATGTGTGTGTCTATAAACTTTATCACGATTTTTTTATATATGTATAAAAACCACCTTTAAATAGTGAAACATCAAACGGGGAGCGATCGGATCATACCAATGAGTGAGAGATTGGTCAATTCATGTCCTAAAATTAATAAATATCAACTGTTTCCTTATTCCATAATTAGATTCTTGGTTATGCGGGCATATTAATGTATGTAGTGTATGCACAAAGAATTAAACTTCATAATTAAGAAAGTGAACATTTCCTTTCCTACACNTGAGAGATTGGTCAATTGATGTCCTAAAATTAATAAATATCAATTGTTTCCTTATTCCACAATTGGATTCTTGGTTATGTGGGCATATTAATGTATTAATTAATGTATGCACAAAGAATTAAACTTCATAATTAAGAAAGTGAACAATATTTCCTTTCCTACACTAATTATAAAAAATTAAAAGTGAACATTTCCTTTCCTACGCATGTATATATATATACATGCGTCACCCAGAAGTCCAGAACAGAATTTTCATGCATGGAAATATGAAATTGATCATGCAAAATGAGAAAAAAGAAAGAAGAAAGAAAAATCAAATTTGAATCATCAATCTGCAAGATGGGTAATGAAGAGGATTTAATTAAAAGTACCTGCGGATGCAGATTGTCAGCTGAGAAAGAGTTGGATAATTGAAAAAACCCTAAAGGGTCATGAGGATTACTAAATTGTGTTTGGTAATTAGGGTTGTATGGGTGGTGCAGTTGAAGCAGTTTCTTCCTAAGCTTCTGGCGGTCCCTGGCTTTATGATTCTGAAACCAGTAGAAGACGTTCTTGCCTTGAATCTTGCCATACAAGGAGAGGTGGGCAGTGATTTTCTGTATCTGAGAGGAGTTGGGATTCCTCGGTCCTCTCCTGTACAGTTCCTCCAGTATCATGAGTTGTTCCGGGGTCGGGCACCAGCGTGTGGAGGGAGACGGAGACATGACGTAACTGTACGAATTGAAAGCGTAGGGGGTGAGGGATTATTGACAGAGAGAAGGGGTATAAATAGATGGAGAAATAGCTAAGCTTTGTGCACGATATTTAAATTTGCACCGAACAAAGTGTCATGCTGATGTCTTGAATGCAGTGAGTTCATGGACCAGCGGGTCGGCTAGCTCGTGCTGGGTAATCATGGGAATGAAATATAACTCTATAATTATGATTTCTTCTTTAGATTTAAATATTGTGACCCTAATCATCTACAAGGTGTTCGTGTGTGTGTGTGTGTGTGTGTGTATATATATATATATATATTGTAAAATGGTTGTTATATAATATTATACACGTCCTCGAACTGTTGGTCTATGTTTTCACTTTTACATATGATGTTACTGAAATTCGAGATGGTAGCTCGGATCGGATCTTCGAAATCTGGAAGCACAAACAAGAATATTGGAAGGGACCGGAATGTTGTTTCAGCGAAGATCCTCCGACGCTCAAGTCGGAGAATAGAAAACAAGGAGAATATTGTGTGTATAGACTGAGTGAAATATGAATCAATAAACAATGAATGAAACCAGGTATCTATAGAAAAAGAATAAAGTCCTGATTTGGTAGGCATAGATTCTCATAATCTGGGACGAGATTAGATTAAATCTTCGTGTGCTTTACTAGCTTTTTTGAGTTTTATTCTTGTGGGCTACCTATTAAAGTCTGAGTAGGAGCTCTCCTAGGCAGGAGCCCGTCTATAATCTGGATCCTTTAGGAGCTCGGCTCGAGAGCTTGGCCGAAATATTTCCAATCAACACGATACCATAAACAGGGAGGTTGGCTCAAGTCATGATGGGAGTCATGATGGGAGGTCGGCAGGGGAGGTCGGTCACCTCCTGATTGACGAGATTACGGAATGTATGGGAGGTCGGTCGAGATGACCTCTCGGATGACCTCCAACCAGATTCGTGTGAATGAAGTGACTTCCGAGCTCCGTCATAAAGATGACTTTCTGAATACTAAGCCCAAATACACTTGGGCTACTGAGAGTGGGCCGAACCCATCTCCAGTGGTATCAACATCTTTTTTACCAGAGCACTTCAACATAATCTGACGTCATGTTAGTATTTTTCGTTGCCACATGTGATTATGTCATGTTATCCATTTTCGACGCAATATCAGCACTCAAGTAAAAATTAATATTAAAAATGAAAAAAATATCCAAATCACAATACCAAAAAGATTGTAATTCTCCCTTGACTTTTGCTTTTGCGTTAGATTTATTATTAGCACCCATGTAATAAATATTAACATTTAAAGTGAGATAACATGTACACATACTTTTAATCAATTAATTGATATCGTAATCATGATCCCATCATTTAATTCACAGCTTGCTACAACAGTGGCCTTGGTCCTATAGCTGGCTAGTTAATTTATACTCAATGTGAACAAATTTAATGCCTAGCAGCCTAGTAGGTACATTAATATTCTAAATTGTTTTGTAAAAATTTATTGTCACGTGTGCGGGATTTTGTCTTTAACTAGTATTTAAAAAAATAATTATTTCATTTAAAAATTTTAAAAAAAAAAATCATCATGGTAATATAACAATTCACCTAGTTAACTTTTAATTGTTCCAATATGTAATAACTATTTTACAAGATATCGGACAGAGGTTGTTGGAAATATTTGCTGTATTTAATATTAAAATCTCGAAATTAATTTTTAAATATTTGATGGAATATTTACTTGAAAACAAAACTGGTAATAATAAAACTATTTTAATTTTTTATCATCAAAATAATTATTTTTTATGTTCTGGTACCAAAAATCTCATTTTTTATGATTAACAAAAGATTAATAAATTGAAGCGTAAAACAAATATATTTAAATAATTAAAAAATAAGAAGTAAAATATCTACAAAATTATTGTCACATATTTAAGCAATAAAATTATTAATATTAAACAAATTAACATAATATGCAATATGATCAACTTTATGTAATATTAAAAAAAATATTGAACTTGACAAAAAATCATACATATTAGATTTCAACTGTACGTAATAACAATTTTATTTTTCGTTACACTGTTTGTTTTATACGAAACACATTTTTTTTACCGGTGTATTTCACAAAATCTTAATAATGGATGCATGTAAAAAAAATGCAAATAATCAATTTTAAAAACATATTATTTATAAAATATTTGAAATCATTTGGAAAATTTTGCAACCTTTTGGCCCTTGGATTTTTTTCGGTAGCCCGACACTAAATCAGTATCACATCCTAAAATTACAAGAAAAAATAAATAAATAGACTAAAACTGAAATTTAACAACATAAATGATTAAAATCGAAAAAAACTAAAATAAGCATGACCAAAAAATGCAATTTTTCATAAAAAAATTGACCAAGATCATAAATATATGAATTACTTTAATGGTGCATTCAAAGATTTTTATTCAAACAAAACATGCAGCAGCAAACCAATTTTTCATAATTAAACATGCAAATATTCTCAATATATATATAATATATATATAATAATGGTAAGGAAATTAAATGTTGTGGGATTTCATTTCACTAACATGACTTTTCATATGAAGGACCAAAGATTTAGGTGTCACGATTTTTAATAAAATAGATTCACTGCAATAACCAGAATCTTAATATTCTCCTAGTTAAATGCCTTCACCGGACTACTGGAAAATAGCTGTGAATATCCAGGTAAATTCTACATTTCATTCACCTATATTTGTAATTAATTAATTAATAAATACGCTTTGGTAGCAGTTGCAAACTTTATTTATCTACTTGTTGAATAATTAATTTTTTTAGGTTCATAATTTTTCTATATTCATAATAACTTAAAGTTCGGGACCTGCGTGAAAGTCAAAGCCGACATATATATATCTGATATTCAAAACTATTATATTGATAATAAAATTTTAAAAATTATTTTTATAGGAATTGAAAGATTCTATAATAGATGGCTCCAGAGTAAAAGGATTCGGAAATGTTTTTATAAAGTTAAACTTAAATGTTAATTTAGAATTTGAATTTCATAGTAACCAAAATTTATTATGTATTTATGAATTTTTACATAGAAGGCCTCAATCCAACTGAAATGGAAAAGTTCTTGTAATTAAGCCTTTAAAGAGTGAGTGAAAATAAAAAATTCAACCAAACTTCCACTGTTTCAAAAGAAGTGTCAGCACATTTTAGTTTTGGTTATTGGAACCAAACTGAATTTTAGAGGTAAATTGAACTCGAAAATCTAACGTGTTAATAACCTAACTGATAAATCCGTATGAAGGATATACCGTGAGCCAAACTGATTCTGGGTCGACTGATTTAGATATAATGAATATCTATCAATCAAGATAAAATCTTTTCACTTTCTAGTAAATCAGTTAGATCAGTTTTTAAGGATAAGAGTCAACTGTTTAAACTTTTCGTCTTTCACCGATCAGTGATTAATATTCAGAGATGCAGTCAGAATTATGAACATATCAGAAAGGACGGCGACCTAGCTACAAGGGCATCCATAGTCATGAACAGATATATTTGGAACACGTTAATGTTATCTATTGAAGGTATAAATAGATCGGTTAATTTTTATTAAGAGACAGTTCCGACTCCTACATATACAAAGTAAACTGATAATCTCTCCGTAAAAGATTTTAAAAAGCACAATTGAAAGTCAGCACACCCAGATAACTTATTATCAGATCAGTTCACGGATTACATTGGTGCTTAGAAGTTTTCAGTGCTTGTTGTAATTGAAAGCAAAAAGTCTTAGTTCTCAAAATTCTTCAAATTGGGGCCTTACTAAGAGTTTCAGTGACATAGTATTTAAGACCTTTTGAAGTGAGTGATTTCAAACTGCTTGTAATTACCAAAGTCTTCTAGTACAAGCTTTCCTTGAGGAAAAAGGAGTGATGTAGGAGTATTGAATTCTCTGAACATCCAGAAACAATCTTGCATTCAGTTTACTATTGCATTTTACTCAACTATCTTCTCTCAGTTTCTATTGAGTCATTTGTTCAACCATTTTCAACAAACCTACTTCTGCGCACGTCAATTGATTGACTTGCTGAAAAACCTTTCCAACAAGAATCAAATTTCTATGTTGCTAACCAACAGAAATATATTTTTTGGTTAAATTTATTCACCCCCTCTAAATTTTAGCTTCGATCCTAACAAGAAGTGTTAGATCCCTTAGTTTTGTTGTTAACAAACAGTGACTTATTGTACTTTCATGTGTCACATATACATGACCGTTCTATTAAAGATTCAGGAAAAATAATTCAACTAGACTCAAGATGCAAAGCTATCCAATCATTTTAAGTCTTAGCTGCTTATTTGATCTACTCCACCACTCGAGCTTACAAGCCTGTGGCATAAGACCACTCAACCGTTTATTCTATCAAAATATATTTGAAAATGGATGAGTAAGATATCTTCATATTCAAATAACACATCTTACCAGAATCATACCTACTTTATTATAAAATTTGATGCACTGATCATGTACTGAAAACAATGCATCAAAAGATTACGATGTTTTCCTTTAATGACATATCTCAGAGACAATTACTTTTTCCTGTCAGCGACAGTTTTTTTTGTTGGAGCACCGTTTTCTCGCATCCAAAGCACAGCGGAAGTTTAAAATTTTATGTTTCGACATTCGAAACAATCTTTGGACGTCGTATGTTTAAAACCATTCATAAGGTGCATGAATTGTTATACCTGTGCATAGAGAACGCTTCTACTCCAAACTATTTCGGATTTAAGCGGAGATACCCTTCTTATAACTCCCTACGAATGGATCTTTGACTTTGACCGTCTAATTAGGTCCACGATCAGAAACCACGTGCCTCGCTTCGATTGCACTAGAATCGCACGCGATTTGTGCGTTGAGACTATGACATCAGAATTTTCAAAATTCGGAGTCGGTGCAGCGGTAGAGACGCGACGGTAGAAGAAGCTTTGGTGGTCGAAATTTTTGTTCACATTTCTTCTCGAGGCCGAGAGTTCATGGAGTTTTGTACTTATTGATTCTTAATCATTTTACTTATTAATTCTTAATCAATAATTAAGCACATCCAAATTGCTTTTTGTGGCCTAAAATTTCTTCCAACAATTTATAGTGATGGCCGAAAGTTTGCTTTGAGGGTGGATGGAATTTTTTACTGTTTTTGGTGGACAAAAATTCTCTTAATTATTATGATCTCTTATGGTATATTTATAGAGTTCAAAATTTTCATTTACCATATTGGGTAGCTGCCAGTTTAGTAAACCCATTCACTAAAACAGGCAGTTTCACTCTTATTTCTTAATTAGCAATTAAGCTAACTTTCATTTCTTCCATCTTATGAAATCAACTTATAAACTTCTTTATAAGCATCATGTTTGATCTCCATCAAACTATAAGTCACCAAATTCAACTCTTTAATCTTTGACTTTCTCAAGAGAACACAAAATTCTATACTATTGTGACCCTCAATAGTTTTTTAATACAGCTAGCTGTGTGTTCACATCTCCATGTGATTCAGAATAACATTTGTTTTTATTCGAGCTTACCCTAGTTAGCCCCATTATTTTCATTATCTCCTTGATCAAGAATGTTAAAACTAATTTCTGATTGCACCCATCGGATCATGGTAAGAGCGTCTGGTAGCATCGCTTCATGATCCCTTAGGTATCCTTGATAGTGCCTGCAAGAACCTTAAGTCATGGTTAGCGTACAGTACGGTCCTTTCAACACATATATCCCGATCGAATCTGCCACCATTGGCCATCGGATCATGGTAAGAACGTCTAGTAGCATCGTCCTATGATTCCCTAGGTATCATTGATAGTGCCTGCAAGAACCTTAAGACATGATTAGCATATAATACGGTCCTTTCAACACATATATCTCGATCGAATATGAAACCATTGGTATATCGAGAGTTGCATATAAATTCGATAATGATGTGATTTATCTTTGAGTAATAGTTTCATGGTATGTGTAACTGAGGAAACACATTTCCAAATTGCACATGTCTTACTCTGGCCAGAGATCTCTTGCACTATTAATTCATCAGATCACTTAGGATATCTTTGACCATCCTACTTTAGGAGGTAGTATAGGTTTTACTTTTATTTAGGTAGGTGTACTAGGCTTTAGTGCTTTCTTTCTATATTGTAACAACGAAGTTCATTATCTTTCATTTTCTGAAAGCATATGATGTTTCTTTGGGTTAGGTTTTGTCATCACCAAAAAAAAAAAGAAATTATTAGATTCTTTAATTTTGGTGATAACAAATAATGACTTATTGTACTAGATTAAGTTGTCTTTACATGTATTACTTGTACTCTACCATGCTATTGAAGATTCAGAAGAAATCACTAAACCGGTCTCAAGATGCAAAACCATCCAACCATTTTAAGTCTTAGCAGCTTATTTGATCTACTCAACCGCTCGAGCTTACAAGTATGTGGTATAAGACAACTCAACCCTTCACACTATCGAAACATATATGAAAATAGATGAGTAAGATATCTTCATATTCAAATCAGACATCTTCCAAGAATCTTACCTACTTTATCAAAAAATTAAGTGGACTGATCATGATTTAAAAAGAAAACATCAAAAGATAAGAATGATGCTTAATCTCATACTAAATCCTCTTACACTAGAAGCTTGATCATGACTTTTGACGTCACGTTCACGTTTTTTAGAACGTTGCAAACTAGTGATAACATAAAGTTCATGTTTATTTTTAAAATGAACCTCCAAAATTCATTAAACTTTTTGAGATAAATATTTGATATATTTAATTAAGACTTGGGGCACCACTTAGATTTATTTTAAAAAATGTGGCTCACTGTAATATTATAAAGTCGGAAGGAGGCCATCTAATTTAGCAATGTAGACTTTTCAATATGATCATTAACTCAGCATGCAAAAGCAATTAATATTACCTGTCCAAATTAAATGTCTTCATGTAAATCTGCCTTCTTTAAGAGACGCACTACCTGCAAGAATATATTTTTGGTAATTAGATAATTAAATGCAGCGCCGTTTAGTATTTTAAATTAGAGTTATGAATCCAATCTAGCATCATACGTATATTGTATCAAATTTGAGTTATCATTTCAAATTTTTTTTTATGGTAACCAACCTTAAAACTTATTTGGTTCTTGTAATAAAATGGTAAGACATTGGCGGAGCCTAAAAATGATATTATTCAATTAGAACCAAATAATATTCGATAGTTCAAATTGGGAGTCTTTTTAATGAATAGATCTGATCGCAACTTCGAATATGGAATTCAAAGGGATCAAATATGAAAAGATACTCTGAATCATAGAACTATAATGAAATATATGATCAACAAACCTTTATCAAATTTGAAAAAGAGTTAGAAGAAATGGTTCGATCGAAAACAAAGTTATCGGTGGTGTTGGAGTGTGCCCAACAAAAACGCTCCAACACTCAAGTTAGATGGTTACTTGATATAAAAATTAATTAACTAAATCATTTGGCCTAATTTAATTATGCATCTTAATAACTTAATTTAATATATGCATCTTAATAAACTATTCCAGTTAGTAATTAATTAAAGATCAAACCCAATAGACTACATAATTAAATTGAGTCATCAAACCCAATGAGCCAAATAATTATTTGTGGTATAACCAACCAAATATACTTTAGTCCAGAGCTGATGATGAAATAAAATTATTTAAGACAAAGTTTGGTATAATGGATAAGAGAAGGATTGATAAATATTTCTCTTTATCCCACATTTGGTACATTTTTAGAAAATCCATGATAATATCATTGGTCCGTGATAAATAATTTTATATAAAGATAAAATATCTTTTTTATGAGATGTGATAATTTTAATTTAATTATTAAAACACCACAAATGACTTATTTGCCCTCAATATATAAAAATCTTAAACATTATCGTTCTCTCATTTCACCGTCCCATCAAATAAATANTTTAATCACTCTTATTAAAATCATAGCAAACATTAAATATAATATCCTACATCTTATTTATCATTAACTTATCTTTATATTATATATCACATGTTTATCCTATCATGTGTACCAAACTATGCCTAAGTGGAAGGATAAAAACAGGAAAAAAAAATGTTTTTCCCCGCGGTTTATATTTATTTCTATGCAGATTTTGGTAAATTTTGTTGTTGAAATTGAGAGTTAGTAATGTACCCTTCACTTTTTTTTGATTATTTTGATCCTTTATTTTGTATTTTAATACATTTTATATAGAAGTGCTTATATGACACCAGAGAAATTTACTTCATGTTGAGAAATTATAAATTTTGGTGATGTGTTGTTAATTGAAAATATCTAAATTCAGCAAACAAGTAAAATTCAGCAAAAAACATATTTTTAGTAAACCTTTCATCGTTATCTCAGAAGATATCTTTATAGATCTACCTATTTCAGTTTTGGAATTCTTCGTTGAATTCGATTAAATATTTATTGGACTTATTGAATCTTTATGTCAACTGAATTCTGAACCTTTCCATACCTGGATAAACTCTATCAACAGCAAATCATATAATGCAGAGAATACTTTGAGTATACAGAAAAATTTATTATGAGCTTTTGATATCAGTATCTTAGACATTTATTGCCATATTTTTTTGGGAAAAAATACAAATGACACTTGTTATCAAGTACTAATTCTGTTATGACCTCAATACGATTGAATAATAGCCGTTCAAATATGAACTTTTCAATTTCTCTATATAAGGTCAATTCAAGACTCAAAATCTTCTTTAAACACTCTACAAATAGTCTACATCATTTATATGAGACTCACAAGAAATATAAGACTCTACTAATATTACAAGCATACATATAAAGATTAAATTTGATATATTTCTAGGATCATCTGTGCTGAGATTTCTGCTCACAAAGTGTATCAAAACTTTACTCATTTTTGTGTGCGTATATGTAACTAACAAAGATTGTCTTTATGAGAAGATTTGTTTAAGTTGTGTTTGGGTTGTGTACTAAGATTTTCATAAAAACAATTAGTAAGTCGTGTTGAAATGGGTACTAATAATTTTTGTAATTATCAAAGTCATTTAGTTGATCATTTTGGAAACAGAAAAGGAGAGATATAGAAGATTTTTGTCCTTCTAACTTCTATAAAAACGTATTTTTTTGTTACCTTTCTGCATTTCGATAAGCTTTGGTTTATTAATTCATGTTGAACTTTTTTCGCTCTGATTGTTCAAACTTTCGACTACACTTAGAAGACCAAGATTTGATCTTGACTGCTAATGTCATTTGGTATCTCTTAAGTTCCATAAAAAGAAAATTTGTGAGATGTTTATTAACCCTATCTAAATACCTCAATCAATTCTAGCAAGTTGTATCAGAGCGGATTTATCTCGAAATCTGAACCGTCAAATTCAATGGACTCATTCAACAAGATTCTGATGTTATCCAAGAAGAAATTTGATGATTGGAAGATCAGAATGCGAGCTTATTTTGCGGCTCAAGATGATGGTATGTGGTATGTGATTACTGATGGTCCAATAGAAATCATGAATATTAATAACGCTGCTTACATTAATGTGGAGAACCTCAAATGATCAAAAAGCCCCGCTCGATGTGAATGGACTTCAGAAGATAAGAAGAAACCAAATCTTGACAATGTTGATAAGGACATTCTGTACAAAACTACTGATAAAAATACATTCAGCAAGATAAAAATGTGTTCCAATGCACAAAATTAAGAGCATGAAGATTAGGCCTAAAGAATCTCTGAATGACATCGATGAAAGATTCAACAGAGTGGTAATCGAATTAACTTTTCTCGGCAAAGAATACACCAATAGAGAAAAAGCTCTGAAAGTCATGAGAACACTGCTTAGACAATGAGAAAATCCAAGGATTTGAACAACGTGAAACTACATGATATGTTTACAGATTTGAAGCCGTACGAGTTTGAACTAGAAACAAGGACTGAAGGAGCATCTTCATCCAGTCAGCCAACAAAAGCTTTATCCTCCACTCTTGAACCATCTATTAAAAATACTGTTGAACAAATCATCAATGATGTTATGTCACTTTTTGTGAAGAAAATTGAAGGATTCATGAAAAGATATCAAAGGCAGTTTGAGAATCAAAATAAGAGTTACAAGAAATATTCATNTGCGACCGTTTTGGTAAACCATCGCCGATCTATAATTAGCGACGGTTTATATTTAACCGTCGCTATATTTAGCGACGGTTAAATATAACCGTTGCTAAATAAAGCAACAGTTCTTATAAAAGCGTCGCTAATTTTAAATCGGCGACAGTTGAAAAAATAACTGTCGCTAATTGCGACGGTTTAATCAAAACCGTCGCAAACTGTCTATAAATATCCCAACCCTCAGTCCAATTTCTACCCTACCACTTCACAACACTTAAAATTTTTCTCACTTACACAATTTTCATTTCGTTTTTCTCTTTAAAGATTAATAAATTTTTACGACTTCACAACACTTAAAATTTTTCTCCCTTACACAATTTTAATTTCGTTTTTTTTTAAAGTTTAATAAATTTTTAAAATCAAGAATATAATATTTTCGACTGAAATTTTTTTTTATTTTACTGACAAAAATAGCGACGGAAAGCATAAAATACCGTCGCTAATATTAGCGACGAAATTGAATAAATACCGTCGCTAAAATTAGCGACGGTCGTAATTAAAATAGTCGCTCTAAAACCGTCGCTCTTTAGCGACTATTTTAATTACGACCGTCGCTAATTTTAGCGACGGGTAACGATGATTTCCGTCGCAAATTAATTTGCGACGGTTGTTTAAAAACCGTCGCAAATTGTAACTACAACAACACTCTAGAACCGTTGTCTTTTAGCGAATTCTTTAACCACATGACCTTTAACAACGGTTTTGTATACCTACGACAACGGTTTTTCACCGTCATCTTTAGACGTCTACGACAACGGTTTTTCACCGTTGTCTTTGAGCACACCCTTTAACCACAGGGCTTCTAACAACGGTTTTAAAAGGCCTACAACAACGGGCAAAAACCGTTGTCGTAGGCCTTTTTTCTTGTAGTGTGAACAACGTGAAACTACATGATATGTTTACAAATTTGAAGCCGTACGAGTTTGAACTAGAAACAAGGACTGAAGGAGCNAACTTCATCGTGTTATCAGCTTAGATTAGAAGTACAATTCTCTCAGTGTGTGAGAACACCTTCGGGTTGTTATCATTGTTTAGTTCTCACACACCACCACCCAAAATACAGTCTTGCACAAATACATTAAACTTGTGTATGTAACCTTTGACACACAGACGTTAAACAAGTGTTGGCTGGGAGGTGCTGGCTTCAGTCTAGTCTAGGAGTTCAGTTAGGCGACGGGTAAGTCCTAAGCTGGGTGAGTTTGTACAAGGTGTTGTATAAATAAAAGTCTTCTATTGTATCCTACCCGGGGAGGTAGAAGGGCTGACGTAGGAGTGGTTGAAGTCTACGAACATCCATAAACATATCCTGTGTTCTTTAACTGTTTAAATTTTGTTTTCAACTGATTTGATCAGTTAGAGCATTCGTCAGTTCAGTTGTCACCACAACTGAACTGATATGTGCCACAACTGATTCCCCTATTTTCAATTATTCAGTTGCACAGTATGTAAAATTCATCAGTTTTTCTTAACGAATGATTACTTTGAGTGCTTTCCGCTTGATTCTTAATCAAACTCGATNGCAATCTTGATTTTTATGTTAACAAAACTTTTTATTTTGTTTCTAATGATTTATTTTAGTGCGCAGGAAGCTGGAACTAATCAGGCTTCGAACTGATCAGTTAATTGAGACAAAACAGAAGCTATCAAGACACAACTGAAAGTACCAGCTGATTGCCCAAACTAAATCAGATCAACTGATATATCAAAGAACAGTTCAACTGATTGTCCAGCTGATAGGTGGTTCAGCACGAGAACTTCAGAAGCCCGGCCAGCTGATGAAGAACTCAACTGATGAAGAGCACAGCTGATCAGTTCAACTGAAAGAGTGAAATCAGTTCAAATGACGAGTCAACTGATCTCATCAGCCCAACTGAAGATCAGTTCAGATGACTAGTTACGAGCATCAGTTAGGAATTAATCAGTTACAGATCTAGTCAAGCTTATCTTAGTAGATTCCAGCTATGCACAAGGATACAAAGCATTTGTACTATTGATAGTACAATAATGGATGTTGAAGCAAAACTTAAAGCCAAAATGTTCCAAAAGGCTGTCGGAAAAGTCAAGACACAAATTTCAAGGTACACGTTCAAGCTGCAACGGATATAATTATTGAGTATCACTGTACGACCAGTTTCCCGCCTATAAATAGAAGATCAGTGAAGACCAATAATAAGAAGAATAAAAAGAACTAGTGTGTGAAGAAACATAGAGAAATGGCACGCATATTGTATATCTGCTTACTAGAAGCAATTTGCCCAGAGGGAACACTTCATCGTGTTATCAGCTTAGATTAGAAGTACAATTCTCTCAGTGTGTGAGAACACCTTCGGGTTGTTATCATTGTTTAGTTCTCACACACCACTACCCAAAATACAGTCTTGCACAAATACATTAAACTTGTGTATGTAACCTTTGACACACAGACGTTAAACAAGTGTTGGCTGGGAGGTGCTGCCTTTAGTCTAGTCTAGGAGTTCAGTTAGGCAATGGGTAAGTCCTAAGCTGGATGGATTTGTACAAGGTGTTGTATAAATCAAAGTCTTCTATTGTATCCTACTCGGGGAGGTAGAAGGGGTGACGTTGGAGTGGTTGAAGTCTACGAACATCCATAAACATATCCTGTGTTATTTAACTGTTTAAATTTTGTTTTCAACTGATTTGATTAGTTAGAGCATTCGTCAGTTCAGTTGTCACCATAACTGAACTGATATGTGCCACAAATGATTCCCCTATTTTCAATTATTCAGTTGCACAGTATGTAAAATTCATCAGTTTTTCTTAACGAATGATTACTTTGAGTGCTTTCCGCTTGATTCTTAATCAAACTCGATTTAATTCATCGGTGTAAACATTCATAGAACACGAGCTATCGCAGCACTTGGAGAATATTTTGTTTGAAGCACCTCAAGGTGCCCAGCAAACAATCCTTCAAATAGTGCACTATTTTTTTTAGAAAAATGCAAGAGTTACAAAAGAAATCTGGAGACATGATTGGTCTCGGATTCAGTAAAAATGACAACATACTTTCCAAAACCAGTAATCAATCTCATCTAGACATACGCAAAGGAAAGTACATTCATTTTGTAAGGTCCAATACGATATATGAACATGAGGAACCTGCAATTCAAGTTTCTAAGTCTGTGAATCAGAAGAACAATGGAAATCACTTTGTACTTGGTTATGTTCGGCTTGAGAGATAAGATTTCAGCAGACTGGATCTAATAGAGGGTCGGTTTAGTAGAGCATATCTCAATGAGATCTAAACTAAACGACCCTCGGTTTTTCACTTTAAGATTCTACTAAAAATTTTTTTTGTATAAACATTATTTAAAATATTTACCCTTTAACCATAAATTATCATTTTCATAAATCAAAATAATTTACCGTATAAATCTCTAGTACACAAAATTCCCTAAATCGTCAATTAACCAAAACCCTATGTGACCTTTAACAAGATCAACTAACATTAAAATAAATCATGAAAGAATATTTCTAATAAATCATTAACAAAAATCTTTTAAATCTTTTAACTATCAATCTAATGGGAAAATAAATGTCCCTCGGGAGTGTACTGTCTGCCTCAATCCACTCAAGCGTCAGCGCCTCCCTCAATATCATCACCTGCAGCATTCAAACCTAGTGAGTCTAACGACTCAACACGTTCTAAACATGAGTAAAAAATAATACATATACAAGCACATGCATTAAAACATACTTTTATTTAAAATAAGCTAGTAATAAAAAAATATATCATAAATCGTAAAGTCATATAATCGTAAAGTTGTCAATCATTTATCATTTTTGGTGAAATTTGATCTTTGAAAGTGACTAGCCTTTTATCTTCTGGTCGACTGATCAGTCTTAGCTCACCATTGCGCATGGGGACGGGCACTAGGCACCGACGTAGAAATGAAAATACAAGAACAAGAGCCGCACGATTTCCCTCAATCCTTGATCAAGCCACCTTGAACCAAGCCGCACCAGTCTCTGTCCCGACCCTTGACCATCCTCCCTAGACCCTAATGGACCAACCTAGACCAAGACTTGACCCTCACGTAGCACCTGATCGCAGTTCACGATCTATGCGCATGGGAAAAGTCCATGATCCATCGACAAACCACGGGTCCTAGATCTGACAGGACCCTACCAAACCCTTAACCATGACCCTCACAGAGCCCCAACCAACCTTGGCCGAGCCGCAAGCATCCCAGCCCTTAGCCGATCCTTCTTCCAAATCGGGTAGCCTAGAAAAACCATAGGTCTCTCCTCCTTGGCCAAGCTCGAATTCCAGCGGGTATTTCATCCCTTAACGACTCTTTTCCCATCCCTTAAACACTTACTATTTGCAGTGTGTCCTTAGGAATCATAGAGTTTTTCAAACAAATGTAAAATCATCCAACTTTTGAAAATATTTGATCTATCGTTAAACCAATCGAACGTAAATATTTTTCATGCAAAATAAATCAAATCACGCATAATATTGTTTGAATGATGCGTCAAAGGAATTTAGGAATGTGCCTTTGCGTTTCAGAACGCTCGAATATGCGATCGTCGGCGTGGGGTGCGAAGAAGAACGAACGGGCGACGAGGACTCCTTGTTTCCTTGCCTTAGAATTTTCGAAAATTCAGTGTGTGTTTTGTTGGGCTGATGGCTCTCCAAAAGACCTAGGATTCTATTTTATAGATTTTAACTTGCATGATAATGAGCTTATGTTTTGGGCTTTCAAGTTTAGGAGCAATTGGGTCTACTCATCCTAGGTAATTTAAGTCAAAAGACCTAGGATTCCATTTTATAGCTTTTAATTTGCATGATAATGAGCTTATGTTTTGGGCTTTCAAGTTTTGGAGCAATTGGACCTACTCATTCTAGGTAATTTAGGTCCAATAACACCTATTTAATTGAAAAATAAAAGTTTATAAAAGTTAGTTTTCAAAAATAATACATTTGATATTTTAAAAGTCCCTCGTTTGCCCAAAATCGGCTTCCCGGATAAAATCGAGCTCATCTCGTAAAATAACTTGAAATCTATCATTTTTAGAAAAATTTAATCATATTAATAAGCCTTGAAAACATTTATTGAAAAATATTTATTTTGTTTTGGTCGTCTCCGGTCTCCTTTCCCTAGCTTATTATCGAATATTCGGTGAAATCCTTCAATTTCATGAAATCAGGCACTTTAAACATTTAATCATGTAAAATATATCAATTAAATCTTGAAAATCAATTAAGTAAAATAAATATGTAATTTAAATCATTTGCATGCATGCAGTTTACGTGGGTTGGTTTTTTGGACGTTACATAAACTTTATCGATTCTAGAATAGTTGACCAGTTCCGAAGAGGTACAAATTGGACGACAAGAATAAAAGGTGAAAACTACATGGTAGGATGCATTAAGGTAGAAGTTGCTTTAAATCCTCAGTTTCACACACCCCATTGAATAACCATTATGCACGACCTGTTAAGCTAGTAGAAATGTGAGTCCCAAAGGGACTAATCCGCTTTGGACCCAAATAGATTAGGTACCAGTTAATAATTTATATTTATGCAGGAAAAAAAGGTCGATGCTGATGTCCGTAGTTCCATTTGGTACTTCGATAGTGAATGTTCAAGAAACATGATAGGTCAAGCTAAGCTGTTATCAGAAATCACGAAAATACAGTGGACCAAAAATCACATTTAGAGACAACTCAAAAAATAAGACCGTTGGTAAGGATAAGATTATCCATGATAACATTGTTATTAAATATGTATTATTTGTTGATAATATGTGTTATAATCTGATCAATATTAGTCAATTATGTTATAATGGATATTCAATAGATTAATACAAACACACATGCAAAATAAACAATGCTGATAATGATACAGTGATTATTGGAGCAAGAAACACCAATACATAAAAAATTTACTGAAAACATGATCAACCTGCAAGTCCTACTTGTTTTATTGCCTCTAACGAACATAAACAATGGATAATATTGCACATAAGTTTAAATCACTTGAATTTTAAATCAATTAATAATCTGAGTAAACAATATTTTGTTGATGGTCAGCCGAAACTGGAATATGTAAAGAATAGAATCAGTGCTAAATGTCAACCAGAAAAACAAGTCAGATCTAGTTTCATAAAAATAAAAAATAAAAAATGAAGTAAGTCTTAGTCTATATGTTTAGAATTATTACAGATGGATTTGTTTGAACCTATATCTATGTTAAATTTAGGGAAAATGAAATACACATTAGTAATCACAGATGATTTTTCTAGATTTTCTTGGGTAATTTACTTAGTACGAAAGATCAAACAATTATTCAACTAATTAAATTAACATGCTCAAAATGAGAAATCCTATACGATTAAAAAAATCGATTTGACCACGGTACTAAATTTACTAACAAATCTCTTTAGCTCTATTTATATGAATGTGAAATCAGGCATGAGTATTATGTTGCAAGAACTCCCCAAAAAAATAGTGTTGCTGAAAGAAGGATCATGACTCTAAAAGAAGCTGGAAAAACAATGTTAGCTACTTAAAAGATTTTTAAATGTTTTTGAAAGAAGCCGTAAACACCGCATGCTATACTCAAAATAGAAAAATGGTAAACAAGAAAAATGGTAAAACTTTCTATGAAATCTGGATTAATGTGAAACCAGATATTTCCTACTTTCAAGTATTTGGTTGTAAATATTTATAACAATGGTAAAACTCATCTGCCTGCTTTTGATATCAAGCCTGATGCTAATTTATTTCTAGGATACTCTGTCATTAGTAAAGCATTTAGAGTATTTAATAACATGATACTAAATACAGATGAAGAAGTTCATATGGTTTTTGACAAATCATTTGATACTACAGTACAATCTAACCTACACGATTTGAGTATTAGAATGAAAAGAATTCATTTAGATCTACTTCACAATGATGATGATGATGTAATTATGCCAAGAATATCTATTAAATCTCCCGAACCTAAAGTACCTAATATGGAACATGAAGAGTAGATCAGCAGAGATCAAGGCAATGAATAAGAGAATCATATTGACCAAGAACCCTTTACTGAAGTTCCAATGCAAACTGATTATGACCTAACACTAGTAGAGGATATCTTTGATCCTCCTCTCAGATGGTGTGAAACTCATCCTCCTAATGTGGTAATAGGTAACCCTTTATCCCATCTTAGAACTTGAAGGCAAATGACGAATCAATATATGCACGTTTCTTTCATGTCTCAAATTAAACCTAAGAATACAGATGAAGCCCATGCTAATCAGAGTTGGATAGAAGCTATACGTGAAGAGTTAAATTAGTTTGATAGAAATTAAATATGGAATTTTTTAACTAGACCTAATTATCATTAATCTGTTATAGAAACCAGATGAGTTTATCAAAATAAATGGAATGTAGATGGATTAGTAATAAGAAATAATGCAAGAGTGATAACACAAGGATTCAGATAAGAGAAAGGAAGAGACTTTCATGAAAACTTTTCTCATGTTCCTAGACTAGAATATATTATAATATTTCTTTCTTATACTATTTTTAAGAACTTTAAGATGTATCAGATTGATGTTAAAATTGATTTCTTGAATGGACAGTTGCAACAAGAAGTTTATGTTGAACAACCCACCCTTAGATTATTGATCATACATTGCCTAATCATGTATTCAAGTTGAACAAAACCTTGAATAGACTAAAAGAATCACCTATGGCATGATATGATACATTATCTAACTTCTTAATTGATCATGAATTCACTATAGGCTCTGTGGATAAAACTCTATTTAAATTTGTGAAAAAATGAGCATACATCACTAGTGCAAACCATTGTAGATGATATTATTTTTAGATCCACTAACCCTCGTCGTGTGAGAAATTTTTCAAGTTGATGCGTGATAGATTTTAGATGAATATGATGAGAGAATTAACATTATTATTAGAATTTCTAGTTAAGAAAATTGAATCTCGAGTCTACCTTTCTTATCCCTCAAACATTCTACTAATAATTTATTTTTTTAATTCAATAATTTATCAAATTGGTGAAGTGAACTATTAGCTTGGCTAGATTTGGCTATGTTTGTATGTAATAGCGAAAATTTGAAATTAAAAAAGAAAAACCGACTTCACTCCAAGAGTTAACTTAAGGTACATAAAATTAGTAATAAGGTACATAAAATTAGTAATTATTTTGGAATCATGTAAAAAAAATCATGTAAAAAAAATCATCATTTATTTAATATTTTTTTTTCAATAAATATGATGCAAAAATATTACATCATAATTTGAGTTATAAAACTTCAAAATATAGCACATAAATGTGTACATTATCGCTAGCTATTTTACGCACGCAGTGTCTCTGTTCGAGAGATGTACACGCACATACTTCTTTTAATTTATTATTATTGTGATCATAATTAATTGTGACGAGAGTGTCACTCAAGTCATGTTTGACCAGGCGGGAATTAAGAAGACTGAGTGAACAATCCAATGGTAAGGTGATTGCAACTCGGTTGACAGGTATCGGTTAGAAGCTGAAGTGAAAGCTTCTTTGATTAAAGCTTCTTTGATTAGTTTGTATATATATATATAAGAGAACAACTTTAAAAAGAAAGGAATTCACTCTATCATTGTGGACAGCCACAAAAGATATCTTCAATACAGAGGGAGATCTTATATTGAAACGTCCACAACTTTTTAATTCTAAAATTCTACTAATTTTTTTTAAAAAATAGAACGAAAAATTTCAAAATTTACCTTTAAAAATAGCTTAACAATTTCATAATCCAAAATAATTTAACATTTAAAATTTCAAGTGTATAAAATCCCTAAAACGTCAATTAACAAAAATCCAACTTCATCTTTTAACATGATCAAAACTAACTTAAAAATAAAACATAAAAGTCTCTAATTAAATCATTAACAAAATCTTTAAAACTTTGACTATCAAACTAATGCGAAAAATAAAGTATATCAGGAGTGTACTGTCTGCCTCGATCCACTCAAGCGTCAGTGCCTCCCTCAATATCATCATCACTTGCAGCATTCAAACCTAGTGAGTCTAATGACTCGTCACGTTCTAAACATGAGTAGCAAATAATACATATACAAGAACATGCATTAAAAATCATATTTTTATTCAAAATAGACTTGTAATCATAAATAAATCATAAATCTTCAAATTGTAAAGCTTTCAATCATTTATCATTTTGGGTGAAGTTTGATCCTTGAAAGTGACTAGCTTTATCCTCTGGTCGGCTGATCAGTCTTAACTTTGCGCATGGGGATGGGCACTAGACACCGACGTAAAATGGAAATATGATCGTTGGGCTCCCTCTGGGGCCTTCTCCCGTAAACGGGCTCTCTCTGGGGCCTTCTCCCTCACGATATTTCCAAAAATCATATATCATATCCTTTATGTCACAGTCAATTCACATCCTTCAAAATAATTTTTTTTCTTTTTAATCATAAAATATCGTGTCATTTCCACATTAAAAAAATATCATTTTAACAGTAAAAATTGCACAGATTTACCATAAATCATAAAATCTCATATCTTCATATAAAAGGTTTAAAATAACATTTAGCGTGCGTTATGATCCTTCGGGACACTGCCAACCCTTTTTGTACTACCTAGGTGTAAAATGACTGTTTTGCCCTTAGACTTAAAATTTCACGATTTTGACTTTTTCTTACTTTTATTGACTTGAGCCTATCCGAAACCATCATATAAGCTTAAAATTAATTTCTTATATTTTTATTAGACGTAAACCCGAGCCTTTCGATTTATTTTTTTAATTACTAAACCATGAAGCGTTTTAATCTTGAATTAATCCTAACTTTAATATTTTCTTCACAAACTTTTAACATAAACGTTTTATACCTAAATTTCCTTCGTGAACCATGAATCAACCCCTGTGAACCACGTTTCGAATCTTCTTCCTTCCTAACCATTCTCGAGTCCTAGACCCAATCGAGCCACTTTATTCCCAAAACTTCCAAACCACTCTCGAGCCACCTAGAACCAGACCCTCACCAATACCTCCTGGATCATTCCTGACCTAGACTAGACCAGCGCACCAGCCCCTAGCCACAAGACTAAGTCGGGAGCTCCCTTCCTTTGTTCCCTCGGGCACGACTCTTTCCTACCAAGCCACCATGAGCCACGGCTCTGCCAACCCTAGCTTCGACCCTGAACCATCTTTCTTAGACCCTCCTGGACCAACCCTAGCCGCACCCCCTCTCTTCCATGAACAAGTCGTGCGCGTGCCCTAGGCTCTCCTAGGGTTTGCGCATGGCTGGACTCAATTGCTTCCTTCACCGAACCAAGAGTCCAGCCATGCTAGGACTCCTCCTAGCCTCTAGACGCAGCCTTCATGAGACCGTGACCCAGCCTAGTCGAGCCCAGGAGCAGCACCCCTCCTAGCCGAACCCTAAGCGTCAAACAAAACCCATAAAACCCTAGGTTCTACCCATCACCATGCACGGCCCCTTCCCTACTCGTCCATCCTTCATTTAGTCCCCAAACGCCTCTTTTTCCCGTCCTTTAGACACTTCCTAATGGCAGCGTGTCCTTAGAATTCATAACGTTTTTCAAAAAATTCGTAAAACCATCAAAACTTTGAAAATAATCATACAAACAATGAACGATTCGTACTCAAATATTTTTCATGCAAAAATACATAAAACATGCATAATATGATTTGAATGATGCGTAAAAAGAGTTTAAAAGCGTGTCTTTGCGTTTTATAACACTCGAATATACGATAGCTGGCATGAGACGCGAAGAAGGACGAACGTGCGACGAAGAATCCTTGTTTCGTCCTCTCCAAATTTTTGAAAATTATGTGTGTGTGGTGTGTGGAAGTGGACGGCTGCTATTTGCTTCAAAAAGACTTAGAATTTCTTTTTTTATAGATTTTAATTTGCATGATAATGGGCTTAGGTCGTGGGTCTTTGAGTTTAGGAGCAATTGAACCTACTAATCTTAGGTAAAATAGGCCCAATAACACCTATTTAATTGAAAATAAAAGTTTATAAAAATTATTTTTCAAAAATAATAATTTTGATCTTTTAAAAGTCCATCCTTTGCCCAAAACCGGCTTCCCCTAATAAAATCAAGCTCGTCTCGTAAAATAACTTGAAATATACCATATTTAAAAAAATTTAATCATATTTAATCACTTTAATAAGCCTTGAAAATATTTATTGAAATATATTTATTTTATCTAGGTCATACTCGGTCTCCTTTCCCAACCTATTATCGAATATTCGGGTAAAATATACAGTTTTCATAAAATCATGCAATTAGACCCTTAATCATATAATATGCATCATGTAAATATTTAAAATCAATTAAATGAAACAATTAAGTAATTTAATTCATTTGCATGTATGTGGTTTACGTGGGTTGACTTTTAGACGTTACAACCAATGTGTAATAATAGCACATGCTATTCACACCAAAATCTTGGTCCGCTCGATTGTATTTATACCATGTAACTTAATTTGTTTTTCCATTCTTCCAAACATTATCTCCTATTCTTGAAAATACAATTAAGTATTATGTTTGATTTTTATTTTCTCCCAAAAGCACTCGTCTTTGCTCGATTCAAATTTCCGTTTATTTTAAGTATACTAAAAAGTATTTTAATAATATTTAATCCAATCAATTATATCTTAAATTATAGAGTGATCAAAGACGTGTAAAAAAACTAAATATATAAACATAAGTCCAATATCTAAATATATAATGACGAAGACTAAACGTCACTTGCTGGTTAAAATTTTATATTTATCATCGAACTTTAATATTTTGTTATAAGATAATTTTGTTTTTTGATATATTTCACATTGGCATTTTTTTTTTGATATATTTCAAATAAAGCCATATATAGACCCTAAATATAATAATATATTTATGTATATATGATGGATGCAGCAAATTAAATATTAAATGGCGATTAGACAATTCAAACTAGACGGTTTGGCTTCTGCCTCCCATCACAGAATTCATTTCATTTCATCCCACACACGCCATCTAATTCAAATATAGCTTTCCTGATTAAGTGTCATTTGGCCTTTACTGGAAAAAATTAAACCTTTTTTTTTTATTAATCAGACGAAGCCCTCGCTACCTGTTTTAAATAATACTTATTTTTATATATAAACGAATGAATGGATAAATAAATTGTTGGCCTGGGCCACCGTTTTCAAACACACAAGACATAAAGGAAGTTCTAAAAATTTTGTTTCGACGTTAGAAACGCTTATTAGACATCGTATGAACTAAATATCCATAGAGTATTTACATTATATATTTGTCAATATATAACGTTGTACACCAAACTAGTCTATGATTAGCGGAGTTGGTTCCTCTTGTATATCCCTTTGAATATATCTCCCTTCTTTGATCGCCAAATCAAGTCCTCGATCGGAGATTAGATTCTTTATTTAGATTGCACTAGAGATCCTAAACAAACTTTGCGTTGTGACTAAATCGACAGAGATTCAGAGATTTTGCGACGGCGATGACCGTGAAAGTGAACGTGAATTTTTCTTGTAGAAAAACTCAAGTGGCCGAAAATTGTATTTGGGAAGTGAGGGAGAAAAATGTGCAAAAACAATAATATTTCATAAGACTCTCAAATAAATATTTATGTAGGTTGATTTCTAATCATATCAGGAGTTACTCTATCATCAGGATTCCTAATCCTACTACAACCAGGACTTCTCATTTCATTAAATAAAATTCTCATCTCATTATAATTATATCATGTAGTAATTAAATTGTGATAATGAATGATATATTTATTTACATGTACATCTTTATATCTCCTTATAAAATACATGTACATATATTAATACTTCTACACATGTACATACAATGTATACATAGACACATTAATTAAAATAAATAATCATTATTTAATATATTAAATTAAATTGTTAGTTTATTAATTTTAGACCCTTCTAAAATATTTTATAATAATTTTGTATATATTAGCAGTCACTAGTACTATTATTTAATTAGTAAATTTTAAATTCACTAAATAAATAATTGTGAACTCATTACAATCTCGATCGATGATACGGTAGCGCCGATGTACAATGGATAAAAATCTTGTTCAAATAACGAAAATGAAAATTTTGAAATATTTGACACCTGCTATTTTTGTGAATTCATTTACCAAACAAGCAGTTCCACTCTCCTTCTTCAATCAGCGACTAAGCTAACTTCTAATTTTTCAATCTTATAGAATCTATTTACAAACTCCTTTATAAGCATTATGTTTGCCCTCCATCAAAATACAATTGCCAAATTCAAATTCTTGAACTTTGACCTTCTCAACAATAACACAAAATCCGATGCTTGTGAGACTATCAATGGCTCAGGGATAAAGCTAGCTGTGGGTTCACATCTCCATGTGATTTAGATTAACATTTTTTTTATTTGGGATTATCCTATTAGCCTCATTCTTTTAATCAACAACTTGATCAAGAATGTCAGAACTCATTTCTAATTGCACCCATCGGATCATGGTAAGAGCGTCGAATACCATCGCCCCATGATCCTCTAGGTTTCACTAATACTACTTGTAAGAACCTTAAGTTATGGTTATCATACAATACAGTTCCTTCAACACTATCTCTCGATTGTATCTGCAACCATTGGCATATTGAGAGTTACTAATATGTGTTGTTTTGTGTGTGTTTGCATTGTGTTTGTGTGCATTTCATCTACATTTTGTTCGTTTTAGGCTTAACATATACATATGATCATGGCTCACTCGTACTTAATGTATTTGCAGGTGAAATTATCAGAGAACTGAAATTGGGAGACAAAGACATAAGCCACATGGAAAGGGATGAATTGGCTGAAAAGACGGCACCCGGGCGGTAGGATCTTACCGCTCGGGTGCGAGAAAGAGAGAAGAGGGCAGAAGAGAAATACCGCCCGAGCGCGAGGTGTGAATTTTGAAGAGTGAAAACACAGAACTCGGCGCTCGAGCGGTTGAATCTTACTGCTCGAGCGCGAGTGCCTCACATTGGAGGCAAAATTACAGAGGACTCAGTGCCTGGGCGGTAGAATCAACCCGAGCGGTACCGAGCGGTACTAAATTTGGAAAAAATTCTTGAGGATGATTTCTTGCCTTCCGTGAGATTCTTACCAATTGAGGCTGCAAAAAGGGACTCTACGTCACGAAAAATCACATTATTCAGCAGCCACGAAGTTGGGAAGAGAGAAAAGGCTTGAAGAAAGCTTGGAGTTGAAGATTTCAAGATTTTCGGGCAACGTTCTTCGTGTTTTCATCACGTCTAGTATTTTTAGTTTAATTCTTCTTGTTTAAATATTGTTTTGCTTAGTTTGATCATAAATTATTGTAGCTAATTTTCATTATTTTTTGGGATTTAAGGGAATCCTACCCCAAAACCGTGTTTAATTAATTTATCTATCGGCTTTTAACTTATTCTTGATTGTGCTATTATTTTCATTGCGTTGTTGAAGTGTAGATAACTTTAATAACGATTTCATATTGCAAGTGAGTCGAGAGAATAGCCCGTGATAGGAACGAGTAGCATAATCAGTGGATTTACAGTTTACATAGAAATATTAAGTCGGATACACGTCGATAGTCATAGTCCAGTAGGTCGAAAGCTGGGGGATTTCACATAACGACATGCAATTCACCTTTTATAAAAAAATTAAAGAGATTTAATTACTTCACTGAGTTGAATTAGTTTGGCATAGCTTGAGAAAGCGTGTTCAATTAGTTTGGAAATCCAGTTGAAAGAGTAGATCATTGTTGAGTTGAAATAATTGAATTAGCGAAGGTAGGTGAACCAAGATTCCCAACAAATTCATTTCTCATTGAATCTTTAATCAATTATTTTAGCTTATTTATTTCATCATTTAATTATTGAATCATTTCGTTGAGCTTTTATTTAATCATCGTAGTAGTAAACAATTATCTGAATTATCGTTGCTAAAATTTTAATAACTGAGAATAACAATTGCGAAATACAGTCTTTGGAGGAACGATACTCGTATTCTTGTATACTATATTATTACTTGACATCGTGCATTTGCGATTATTTGGAGCTGGAATATTATTAATTTTTACCAAGGATTTTACATTGCAAGTTTTGCTCGATCAGTTGCATATGAATTTGATACGATATAATATATCTTTTAGTAATAATAGTGACATGGAATGTGCAACTTGAAAAATTCATTTCCCTAATGAACATGTCTTGCTCTGGCCAAATACTCCTTATACTAATAACTTAGCAGATCACATAGAATATCTTCACTCTTAAGCAAACGGTGAATCACCGACTACAATGCATTTGCTCCTAAGTATTTCAAAACTACACCCAACCTCGACACGTGATGAATCTCAATAGAGTCGGTAAACAGATCAAACTACATGATAGTACATAGAGCATCTACATTGTTCCGGGTCAAAAGACTAATAGTGTACAACCATAACCACAGACTATTCCAGTCGATAATTGATAACAATTTGGATAGTTCGACGGAAGGTTGTTCAGTGAATCCTCAAATGATCACCCGTCTATATGAATGGACATTTTCATGCCCTTACCAATGAAACATGGCGTTTATGTCACATATGTTATTCTCAAGCTCAATCGACTTTTATCCTTAATTTATGCGACTTATTCGCTAGGAACCTGTTTAAAATATATGGTGCACTTCCTAATGAGTTTCATGATTTTACGTTGAGAGGCAAACCTCATGACACCTATTATATATTCAAGGACTTTATCTATGCAGCTTGAATGAGAAAACCGATAAAGTAAATGTTTTAATTGTATAAAACCGTAAAATAAATATCATTTTTACATTAGGGTCAACAAAGCTCAAGCCACAAGATGGCTCGATGGGCACCTACTCTAACAATCTCTCACTTTCCGTGTAGCCAATTACCCATAGATCTTAGACTCATTTCTTCACGATGCTTCTCAAACAATGGTCATGGTAGGGGCTTCGTCAGTGTATCAACATTGTTATCTACAGAGGCGATTCTCTTTACTGATATGTCTCCTCTTCTCACAATCTCCCGGATTATGTGAAATTTCCACAGTATATGTTTATATTGTTGATGATACCTCAGTTCATTTGCTTGTGCAACATCATCAGTTTTGTCGTAGTAAACCAGGACTGAATCAACTATTTGAGGAATGACACTCAAATTTTGAACTAAATTCCTCATCCAAACCCCCTCATTTGCTACAGCCGATGCAGCTATGTATTCGACCTTAGTGGTTGAATCCGTCGTGGTGTCTTGCTTGTTACTCTTCCAATAGAATTGACCACCATTGAGTTTGAATACAAATTTAAAGGTTGATTTCGAATCATACACATATGATTGGAAGCTAAAATTAGTATAGCATTCCAATTTTAATTTTTCACTCTCATAAATCAAGAACAAATTAGTTATTCTCAAGTACTTTAAAATGTCCTTCACTGATTTCCAATCCAATTGATCGGGATTCGATTAATATCTATTTGCAACACTCAGTGCGTATGCAATATCAGATCGAGTAGATATCGTACCACAGATTATACTGCCTATAGTAGATGCATATGGAATGCGGCTCATGGTTTCTATTTCTTCATTATTCCTAAGGCACAAAGACACTGATAAATTCACACCATAACACATTAGGAGATATCCCCTCCTAGACTCCTCTATAGAGAATCTCCTCAATATGGTATCGATATATATGGATTAGGTTATTCCTAGCATCCTCTTCGATTTGTCCCTATATCTGGATTCAAAATACATAAGATGCTTAACCCATATTCTTCATGGAGAATTTACTAGCTAACTATACTTTAGTTGATTGCAACATCCCTGCATCATTCCTAATGAGTAGTATGTAATCAACATAAAGTACCGAGAATGTCACTGAACTCCACTAACCTTCTTGGTTACACAAGGTTCCTCATGGTTTTTTCCAAAATCAAACTGTAACGTCTACTACTACAATACTAATAGACAATTTTTTTTAAAAACAATGGCCGAAACCATAAGCAAATAAATCCATGGAAAATTTGAAACCTACATTGTATAAAAATCATCCAACAATAGCTTTTTGATCGGTTTTGTAAGGAAAAACGCAGCCAAAGTATTCCTCGTTCCTCATGTGTCCGTCTCTCGCGTCGTTGAGTTGTTTTTCGATCATATATATGCAAAATCATGTCTGATACCTTCATTTTCTCGTCTGTCACACCATAGTACATGTTTTTGATTGATTTTGCATGATATATTATGGATCTATTATTGTGCATTGGTTTTACAAGATTTTTACATGAAATATTTTTGAAAAATATGCATGTTTGTCACGGTTTGAAGGGGGCTGCCAGGTTTGACATTTGAGGCGTGATTTACAGCATGATTGAAGTGGTTTTCAGTGCTAGGTTCAGATCTGGAACAACCTTTGAGGATGTCGTTCGGATTGATGGCTTTATGGGTCGGTTTCGTATCGATCGGGCATAGGAGGAGGGGTTGTTGTGCAAGGGTCAAACCGAGCCATGGTGCAAACCTTGGAGGGTCCGAGTCATGGCCCATGAAGGCTCGAGCGCAGCTGGTCATAGTCCAAGATCAGATCGAGAGTCATAGGTGCTAAGGGGTTCGCGTTTTTGGTGTTCCGAGTGAACCATGCATGTCCGCTTGCATGGGACTCTAGGCCTTAATTAAATCGGCCCTAGAGGAGTCAATTGTGGCCTAGGAGAGGTTGGTTCGAGTCTGGTCTAGGCTAATTGGGCGTAGGGATGAGTTTTGTTTTGAGGTTGTAAAAATGAGTTTTTTTTCGTGAGGGCTAGTGCCGCGGCGTTGCCCACTTAGCGCCGCATTACTTAGAGTTTGGCACTTATAGCGCTACAACGCTGGTGCATAGCGCCTTGGTGCTTGCCAAGCGCCGGAGCGCTACACAGCCAGCGCCTAGACGCTTGTTCAATTCTTGTTTTTAAGCGATTTTTAGTGGACATGGCCCGTTTTGGGTGGTCCAGCAGATTATGTCGATGTGTCTGAGGCTATAAATGGTTTAAATTGGGTCATACGGGGTTTGGTTAGGAGTCTTTGAACTACGGTTAAAGTTTGGTTAAGTTTCGGATAGATTCAGGTCGAATTTTTAAGGTCCACGGGTAAATTGGTCAAATTAGGGTTTCCAACTGGTACCAAAACTTTAAGAATCTAGGTACTTACGCCTGGAGATCCTGGGTTCAAGTGTTGGAAGAGGCGAAAGAAACCACTTTCCAGGGGTGGGATATTTTATGTGTGACGGTGCATGGGCATGGGCTACGGCTCATGCGGGACCATTCTAACGACCCATGACCAGTAGTGGTGCATGGGTATGGGCTGAAGCTCATGTTGGTTCAGCCTAATGGCCCATGAACTTTACAAAAAAAGGCCATTTGGCTAAACCAACATGAGCCTCAACCCATACCCATGCACTACTATTGGTCATGGGTCGTTATGATGGTCCAGCATGAGCCGTAGCCCATGCCCATGCACCGTTACTCATAGAATATTCCACACTTGAAAAGTGATTTCTTTTGCCTCCCCCAACACTTGAACCCAAAACCTCCAAACTTAAGTACCTAGATTCTTAAAGAGTTGGTACTTAATCCTGGAAGTCCTGAGTTCAAGTGTTAGGGAGGCGAAAGAAACCACTTTCCATGGGTGAGATATTCTATGAGTGATGGTGTATGAGCATAGGCTACGATTCATGCTGGACCATCCTAACAACTTATGACCAGTAGTAGTGTATGGGTATGGGTCGAGGATCATGTTGGTTCAGCCAAATGACCCAAGATCGTTACACAAACTCTTTGATAGTGTCTTCAAATCTGAGGTTACAGCTCTTTGATTCCTGTTTGATTCCATAAATGGATATCTAAAGTTTGCATACTTTATGCTCACTTCCTACTGATGTGAATCTTTCAAGTTGAGACATGTATATCTCTTCCTTAATGTCAACATTAAGGAACGTTGTCTATACATTCATCTGTCATATTTCATAGTCATACCATGCTGTTATGACTATCAGTGTCCTAATGGACTAAAAACATCGAGACTAGAGAAAAGTTTTCTTCATAATCAATACATTTCTTTTGAGTATATTTTTTTGCTACCAATCTTGCTTTGAAGGTCACCACCTTCCCATCCACCCAAAGTTTTCTTTTGTAAATTCATTTCCATCATATGGAATCAATTCCCTCAGGTGAATATACCAAGGACCATATTTGGTTCAAATGCATTGAGTCCATCTCGGGCTGCATGACTTCAAGCCATTTAGATGAATCGACATTAGAAAATGTTACCTTGAAGTTTATTGGATCACATTCAGAAATGATCTCATCTTGGTCTTCTTCAAGACGCATGCTCATCCTCTTAGGCGGCCTGGGACCCTTTCGGATCTCCTAAGATCTTGTGCTTCTTCAACTTGTTGTTGGGGTGTGGGTTCTACTATTTCTATAGCGGGTGGTTCCTGAATCTCTTCGAGTTCTATCATCTAGCTTTTTCTATCCAAAAAAAATCCTTCTCTAAAAAGGTTACATTTCTTGAAACAAACACCTTGGGTTCATTGGACTCGTAGAAATAATATCCAACGGAATTCTTGATATATCCCACAAAGTAGCACAAATTGGCTCTACCATACAATTTGTCACCCACTAGTTGTTTCATGTAAGGAGGACAACCCTATATTTTTAAGAAAGAATATTTGGGTGGCTTTCATCCATATCTCATATAGAATTTTGTCCACAGCCATTGTATAGACTTGGTTCAAGATCATTACTGTTGTTTCAAGCGCCAATCCCCAAAGGAATGACAACAATTCAGTGAATCTTGTCATAGATCGAACCATGTCCAATTATGACGTTCTGACACACAATTAAACTGGGGTGTGGCAGGGGGAGTTCACTGTGAGAAAATCTCATTCTCTTTAAGAAACTCATTACTTAAAGTATTCTCTAGGGGTGTCAAAATCAGACACGACTCACCAACCCGACACGATTCAACCCGAAAAAAATCAGGTTTGGGTTTGTGGTTTTTGAGTTCGGGTCAGATCGGGTTGGACCCGATAGCTGACCCGAAAAAAATGATTGGGTTGGGTTGGGTTCGTGTCAACTCGGGTTGACCCGAAAATTTTAATTTTTTTAAAAAAATATAATTAATAAATATTGCCTACATTTTTATATATTGTATGCTGAAAAAATATTTATTGTATATTTATATCATAAATTTTCATAATTTAATATTTATTTTGAACATTTTTTATTTTCAAAACAAATGTTTATTTGATTTAGTAAATATATTTTATTTTTCTACAATTAGAATTTCAAATTTAAATCATATATATGGGGGACATTTTGTTATTATGTGTTTAAATTAGAATATTTTTTTTGAATTTTATTTAATTTTCTTTTAAAAAAATTTTAAAAAATCGAAATCGGGTTGATTCGGGTCGGGTTTGGTTTGAGTGTTTTCTGGTTGGTTCGGGTTCGGGTTGAGCAATTTTTGAATAGTACTATTGTTCAACCAGACCCAACCCACCCGAATTGACATCCTTAGTATTCTCCATCTCGATCTAGTCTAAGTGTTTTAATATTCTTTCCTAATTGTTTCTCTCTTCAACTCTGAATTCTTTGAATCTTTCAAAGGCTTCAGACTTGTATTTCATCAAATACACATAATCATACCTCGAGTAGTCATCAGTAAATATAATGAAGTAGGATTGGTCATATCTCACGATAACAATTAGCGAGCCACACATATCTATATATCAAATCCAATAGATCATGTGCACGTTTCACTTTTCCCAGGAAAGTGGCTTTGGCCATCTTTCCTTTTAGACAGAACTCACATGTCTCTAAAGATTTTATATCTGGCGAGTCAAACATGTCATCTCCCACTAGCTTGTTCATCTTTATTTGTGAAATATGTCCTAGCCTAGCGTGTCACAAGTGTTTTTGATTCAGACTATCTCGTTTTCTTTTGTTTTTTGTTGTTGATAACGTGTTTACTTGGACTTGGTATTTTGGAATATCATTTTTTTTAGTTACATAGATTGTTTTGTATTTCGCATGTTCCAATTAAACATTTTCATATAAATATTGCAAATACCTTTGCTAAAATAGACAAGAAAATTTCTTTTTTATCAAGCACAGAACTGAAAATGATATTTTTAACCAAATCTGGAACATATAAAATATCACTAAAAAAAACTTAAAATTATTGTTTAATATTAAATAAACATCTATTATGGCCTTTGCATCAACTCTTGCACAATTGCCCATCCTAAAGAAGGTCTCACATTCCCTTAGCCTTCTACTTCTTGTCATCACCTGCAAATCATTGTATAGATGATATCCAGATACAGTATCGAATATCCAAAAAGTTGAATTAATTGAGACATATTTTTTAATATAAAAAATATAGTTGATAGAATCCTTATGGGCTAGATACTATATTTTGCAATTACACTTCCAATGTTCAGACTTCTTGCATTTGAAGCAAACATTGTCTGTTTTTTCTGGGTTTGTTTTTCTTAAAAAGAGTACGTTTCTTTCCTTTCCCTTTTTGCCCTTTCTTTGTTCGAGACGAAGAGTCCGCTAGGAAAACATGTTTTTCCTTTTTAGGGGGGTTTCATAACTTGTTAGCATGTTGACCAACTCTTAAAGGGTGCTCCAACTTGTTCATGTTGAAGTTCACCACAAACCCATCAAACGACGATAGCAGTTACAACAGCATAATTATGTGGACAATTCATTGGAGATAACATGGTCCAAGCCCACTATTTTTTCGATAAACCCAATCATTATCACACTATACTCATGGACCGAGGCCCCTTCTCGTAGGCGTGATGTCATGAGCTCCCTAACAGTAGCATGCCTCAGTAGACATGTTTTTTCATCATACAACTATTCATTCACAGCTTTCTCAAACCACCTCTGCAACTCGTTTGACAAAGAAACTATCACATAGCTCTTAGCTTGAAGATTATGGTCCCACTATTTGTCAAGCTTGGACAATTCCTCAGCATGGGCATTGGGGGCAGCCTCTTTGGGAGGAGCTTTCTTTAGCACTTATGTTATTTTCTAGGAATTTACAATGATTTTTAATTTTCTTAGCCTGTCTTGATAGATAAGTCCAGTTAACTTGTTTTGATAGAGAATAACAGATAGTTGGTTTCGAGACGATATCGCTGATATACTGAAATGGAAATAGAATAAACATTAATGATTATTTTAAAACATTTTGTAAGACATAAAATATGGACTTTTGATTTTATGGATTGCTTCCCAGTATTTAGACATTTCCATCACCCTGTGAAGAAAACGATAAATCCAATTTCCTTAATGAGTACGAAAAGTCCAATTTCTAAATTATGATCCCGAATAATATCAGTCAATGACAATTTCCTAAAGATAGAGCCCGATCGCAACTCCTTGCAACCCTTACGTAATTTTGCCTCACTTTTGAGGATGGCCCAATAATATGATTCCATTTCTCTCCATGTGTCGAGCCCGACCCATCAATGTCGAATCTTAGTCAGATCCCCTAATAATATGAGCCAAAGTCATAGGAGTTCTACGTAGTTCACATCAAATATATCAGTGAAAATCACAGCTTTCCAGTGTCTAGTTCTCCCCGATAATATGAGCTAGGCACTAACAGTGGATAGCGTTCATCATGCAACTATCGTTGATGGAAGACAAAGAAATATTAAATTTTCTTTTATTTTTCCTTTTAATGAGCTTAATTTAAATTTTGGAGCTTATCCAAAATAAGAGATTTTATTTAAAAATTTGTCTCATCATTAATTTTAAAAACATATATCATGTTTGTTCATATGCTTATCAGATTCGTTGTGCTACCCTGCGCAAAATTTTTTTAAAAAATTATTTAAACTTTTTGCGCATCGACGCTGCGCACATGCGTTGGCTGAAACTGTTCCCGGCAGGGTGCAATTTTTTTAAAAAAAATTTCTGAAAACGTTTTTCATGGGCAATATTTCCTAAAAAATTCTTACGAAATTAGAAACAATTAACTCAACACGATTTAATTAATAAAATCTTACGCTGAGAAAAACAAGCTCTGATATCACCTTTGGTGCACCATTTTCTAGCACCCAAGAAGCAGCGAAAGTTTCAAAAGTTTTGTTTTGACGTTCTAAATGATCCTTGGGCATCATATGAATTTAAATCCATAGCGTGTTTAGATAGATTATATACATGTGCATATATAACGCTGCACACCAAACCAATCCGGGTTAGCAGAGTTGATCCTTCTCGTATATCTCTTCGAGCATATCTCTCTCATTTGATCGCCTAATCAAGTCCACAATCGGAAACTGGATTCCTTGTTTAGATCGCACTAGAAATCTTAAACAAACTTTGTGTTGAGACTGAATCGACGGAGTTTCAGAGATCTTGCGGCGATAATGGCCGTGGAAGTGGCCGTGAATTTTTCTTTTGGAAACAAAAACTCAAGTGGCCGAAAATTGTATGTGGGGAGTGAAGGAGAAAAAAAAATCAGTCTTATTTCATATGACCCTCAATGAAATATTTATAGAGGATGATATTTGATCATATCAAGAGTCCCATTCTCTTCAGGATTCCTAATCCTACTACTACTAGGATTCTTTATTTTCATTAAATAAAATTCTCAGCTTATTATTATACCATGTATTAATTAACTTTTGATAATGAATGATATATTTATTTTACATACACATCTTTATATCTCCTTATAAAATATATGTGCACATATATTAATAATTCTACACATGTACAAACAATGTATGTGTGGGGACCCGGACGCTAATTCATTTCCTTAATCGTTATTAATATCAAATACACAATTAAGTAATATGGGACATAAATTTTTTTTTTAAAATGCAATGCGGAAACGTAATATACATATAAATCTAAAAGTACAAGTTCTGTACTAAATACATTTACTAGGTTCAACGACATATCAGTGCTGAATCCTAATCTACTTCCGAGCCCGGATCTCCACGCTAACTAGTCCTGACTCGTTCTCTACTTGATCCCGATCATGTCCCACCTGTTGTCATGCACACATACAAACAAGACAATAGCCGAATAACTCCGGTGAGAATTACATTCCCAGTATAAACCATGTATACATGCAATCATACCGACAATATAAAAGCATATAACAGGCATTCATAACATGTATCAAAATCAGAAACATGAATCAAATATTCATCGCATGTATCAAAATCCGAAACATGAATCAATATCAATAATAAATCATATTCTAAAGATGTACCATAATCAGGAACATAATTCAATATCAAGCAATGAATCACTCTCCGTGATTCTCAGACTCAGACTCGACTCAGTCCTAATCTAGGGATCCCGATCTGAATAAGAACATACACCCACCTACACTCCCGATCGGGGTGGTGGTACGTTCTTATTCACGGACTTTGGCCCTTTCCATATCGAACATCAGTAATAGAAGCAACTCCAATTCTATCCACTTCGATATGACCAAACGTCCGATGTCCTGACCTATCCGTCAAAGACTATGGCACTTCCGCCATA